>NW_015505384.1:1390760-1392011 GCF_001515645.1 Sinocyclocheilus grahami
GTCCATGCCACACGCACTCATGCAACCCCATACCATCAGAGATGCAGGCTTCTGAACTGAGCGCTGATAACAACTTGGGTTGTCCTTGTCCTCTTTAGTCCGGATGACATGGCGTCCCAGTTTTCCAAAAAGAACTTCAAATTTTGATTCGTCTGACCACAGAACAGTTTTCCACTTTGCCACAGTCCATTTTAAATGAGCCTTGGCCCAGAGAAAACGCCTGCGCTTCTGGATCATGTTTAGATATGGCTTCTTTTTTGACCTATAGAGTTTTAGCCGGCAACGGCGAATGGCACGGTGGATTGTGTTCACCGACAATGTTTTCTGGAAGTATTCCTGAGCCCATGTTGTGATTTCCATTACAGTAGCATTTCTGTATGTGATGCAGTGCCGTCTAAGGGCCCGAAGATCACGGGCATCCAGTATGGTTTTCCGGCCTTGACCCTTACGCACAGAGATTGTTCCAGATTCTCTGAATCTTTGGATGATATTATGCACTGTAGATGATGATAACTTCAAACTCTTTGCAATTTTTCTCTGAGAAACTCCTTTCTGATATTGCGCCACTATTTTTCGCCGCAGCATTGGGGGAATTGGTGATCCTCTGCCCATCTTGACTTCTGAGAGACAATGCCACTCTGAGAGGGCTTTTTTTACTGCGAACTGTAAAACACTAAAGTGTTACCAGTGGATTACATTAGGTGGCAATAAAATATGGAGATTCTCTGAATCTTTGGATGATATTATGCACTGTAGATGATGATAACTTCAAACTCTTTGCAATTTTTCTCTGAGAAACTCCTTTCTGATATTGCGCCACTATTTTTCGCCGCAGCATTGGGGGAATTGGTGATCCTCTGCCCATCTTGACTTCTGAGAGACAATGCCACTCTGAGAGGGCTTTTTTTACTGCGAACTGTAAAACACTAAAGTGTTACCAGTGGATTACATTAGGTGGCAATAAAATATGGAAGCATATAGGTAGTGAAATTCAATTTAAAATGCAATATGCAAAACGGCAATGCAATATGCAAAATGGCAACGCAATATTCAAAATGGCTATGTATTTCTGTATTTAAATTTACATTTTCCATTACCCATACATGCAAAGTTTGGTGCAAAAGGAAAATTAAAATGAAATTATATAATTTACATTTGCCGTTTCCAACAGTAGTCTTAATATGTAAATTGCATGCAAATTTGAACGCTTTTTAAGTTGCGAAATGGAAATTAAAATGTATAACACAAATT
>NW_015505384.1:1392062-1406731 GCF_001515645.1 Sinocyclocheilus grahami
CGGAAGCGTGTTACGTTTGGATCGTTTGAAACATGGCGGCTGGAGATCTGATAAGATCGTTGAATTCACTGGCAGATGAAGTGGAGCGTGAACAGAGAAATATATGAAGCGTATTCCATGCTAAAATCAAACGTTTGAACGCCGATCGAACGTCTAACCGAACGTCTTGAGCTTTTACCGTCTTGCACTGCAGGTGACCCACGTGACGTCAGCGTCTTGAAATTAGTTGGTGTTTAAACATTTAAGGAGCCAAGCTGCTATGTAAAGACTACAAATGGACCTCCAAGCATTACAATAATGATATTTTATACCTAAAATAACACTCAACCATTTCCTGCATCCTGCTGTACTTCCCTGAATAAGTCTTTAAAGGTGTTGTAGGCTAATAAGTCGTTCTGAGTAATAAATTGAAAAAGCTCCCACCTGTAGGTGACTAAACAAAATAACATGTAGTTTACTTGAGGTTCTGTTATAAATGTGTCTCTTAGAAACATTAATTTAAATGAATAATTATACAAAAAAATTGTTTGAAATTAATTAAGACTTCCCGAGTTTTTGAACGGAAGTCCTGAATGACTGTTATTAAAGGTCATTTAATGAATTTTAATGATTTTCAATGCCCCCCAGAAACCCTGCCTTTGTTGGAAAAGTAAATACATAATTTTAATTGTGTTTGCTTATGTTATAACACTTTTCATCAACAATATTTCATATTTTACATATTAAGACTACTGTTGAAATGGCAAATGTAAATTATATAATTTAATTTTCATTTTACTTTTGCATCAAACTTTGCACGTATGGGTAATGGAAAATATAAATTTAAATACAGAAAAACATTGCCATTTTGAATATTGCATTTTAAATTGAATTTCGCTAGCTATATGCTTCCATAATAAAAGTCTAAGGGTCAGGTTGGGTAGAAACTATACAGATTAGATGTTCCAATCCACTCCGAATGTCTGTACATAACTTAATTTAATGTAATTCAGACACACAGTTATAGTCAGCCCTTTATAATGAAAAGTACGGTATGTCTCAAAACATTCTGAGAAATTACTTCTCTTAATAGTTTTACAAACACAAGGGCTAAACAGATTTGCTATGGTCAAGACCTTGAAATAACCAGGTTTTGACGAAAGATGAAAACTGGACAGAAATCTCTGGCTTCTATTGGATGCTCAATACTGGGGGGGGTTAGGGGGGTTGGAGCCAGATGCGGAGTTTGAAATTATCCATGGGCACTTGCACACGCAGCTTAGCCGTGACACGGACAGGATACAGGACGACCTCCCACACTTCTATCGGAAGATGACAAGAGCCTGTCTGCTCAGAAACGCGCCACCTCCCCACCCCACCTCAACTCCGCATACTGAAAAGGTTACAACTGTCAGTCAAACACAACTCTTTCTGTGTGTCTCTCGCCCACTCACTCTTTCTCTCTCTCACACACAGACGTTTACTTAGGACAGGACAATAGGAGAAAACATGCCTTTGCAGCAACAAATGTCAACTGGAAACATTGAGGAATAGTTATACATTAGGCGGTTAGTGGAAAGGGGTGCGACCCAGAGATAATCTGTCACGCTTAAATCCACTTTTTAAAAACATCCTACAGGTATCTTGTAGAGAGAACAAAACAAAAGAGCAGATTCAGACAGCGTCTGTCTCATCCCAGTCTGCGCCGTGCAAACACGCCCTTAGAAGCAGCCCAAAACCTGGCAACGGGAAGCTTTTTTTAGAGCACATTTTTCATTTTCTTGACACACACATACAGACACACAGTGTAAAGTTGTTTTCCCCTTTGCCGGTGTTTATAGAATTCGATTGGCTGAAACGTTGCTAGCCAAAATTTATCCTTACTCCGGCAACAGCCGAGCACCAGTCGCCCCACGTCCTGTAAAGGGGGGCTTCAGCGCCTGATTGGCTCCTTTATCGTGCCCACCTTCCCCTCTCGCTCCACCAGCCAGTGTGCTAATTTATTCTGAGTGTCACACTCCAGTCTGAGCTGTGCGTCTTACTCTGCCGCTCTGCTTTGGCATGTGCCTTGCTAACAGCAGGGAAAGGTGTGTGTGTGTGTGTGTGTGTGTGTGTGTGCTCGTGTGTGCGTGTGTGTGTGTGTGTGAGAGAGAGAGTCTGAGTACGGCGGTTGAGTGAAGTGCTTTAGAGTCTGTTTAGGAGGGGGCATATGAGAGGTGTGTGTGTTTGTCTGGCAAACAGAAGTGTTTTTTTTGTGTGGGAGGGGTATCTGAGTGCTGTCTGAGTGTGTGTTTGTTTGTTAGAGTTCACAGAGGACAGTGGATGAATGAACGTAGATGCTTCGCAGATTTATTCACAAATAACATCATCTGATTTATTCACAGTCAGAATCTCATATGTGACATGAAAGCAGAAGCATCACACCCTTTTAAACTCAATGACACATGGTGACTCAGATGAGGCTGAATGAATGCTGAGTTGATTTTATATCTGCTTAGTTTATTATATATGTAATATTACACTAAATGTATAAAACGAAGCATGAAAGGCATTTTTTCTTATATTATATTATATTACCAGTGAACACACACTCATATACAGTATATATATATATATATATATATATATATATATATATATGATCCTTTAGAAATCACTCTAATATGCTCAATTTGGTGCTCAAGAAAAAAATCTAATCAGCATATTAGAGTAATTTCTAAAGGATCATGTGGCACTGAAGACTGGATTAATTCAGCTTTGCCAGGAAAGAATTACATATTAAAAATATTGTTGAATAAGTTATTTTTATTTGTAATTCACAGTAATTTCACAATATTATTGTTTTTACAGCCATTGGTGATCTTATCGATCTCAATATCTATATATATTAAGATACATGACCATTTTTGGTGACACATACTCACAACACAAATACAACACTGGCATGGTGCCGAGTAACAGCACGACCAATACTCCTGCCCTGATTAAATGGACAAACAACATATTTACTGTTATTCTTTGGCATTACGGAGGATTAAACAAGATCTTAAAGGTTAATTCTGAATAAGCTTTGACCTTGTGCTTCCTGTTGGGAGGCGCTATTGCAGGTGTCTTACGGCAGAACATCAGTAGTGAGCACCTGTGGGGTCATTTGAATAATCTGCTTAGCGAGATGTGAGAATGTTTGCTGGAGCTCGCTGAGCTTGCATAATTTTCCTGCTGTCTGCTCCACTGAAGATGCATGTCAACAACTGAGCTGAGAGACACTTTTCAAACTAGAGTTCAGAAAAAATGTACACGACAAAAAATATTGCTTCAACGTGCTGGTGGAATTAGAAGAAAAGAAGAGGAGAGGGTGATCATGGGTAATTTCAGGACACAAATCACAATCCATCACAGACATGTAACATATCCCAGAGGAAGCTCTGCTGCTTAGATGTTCATAGCGCAGGAGACAATTGAGTTATGTTTCATGTAAGTATTCACTTTATCTCTAATGTTTCTCCTAAAATTCCTAAGTAGAAATAAATAGAAACAAATGAGACATATATTAAGACTAAAGACTTTAGCTTAGAACATTTAGTCTTGGAAGAATTTAATGAAAAATGTTTGTGTTTGTACTGAAATGTGTGATTTTTCAAGACTTTGGTATCATGGCAAATTTGAGCATAGTTTAAGACAATGACACTCAAAAAGAGACATGTGACATTATTAGGGTCTTCATCTCAGGATAAACAGGAAACCTAAAGGGATAGTTCACCCCCGACAATGAATATTCTGTCACCATTTACTCACCCTCATGTTGTTCCAAACCTGTATGAGTTTCGTTCTTTTGTTGATGTTAGCCATCGACTTCCATTGTATTTTTTCATACTTCCATACAGTGGAAGTCAATAGCTACTGTCAAACTGTTTGGTTACCAACATTCTTCAATCAAGAATCAAATATCTTCTTTTGTGTTCAACAGAAGAAAGAAACTCATACAGGTTTGGACCAACTGGAGGGTGAGTAAATGACAGAAGTTTTTGGGTGAACTATCCGTTAGAAAAAAAAAAACCGTCTAAATTCGTTCACTATTTAATCCACCTACATAGATAATGTCCACCTACATGTTCATAAATCAGCTGATTGGCTCCAAATAGACAGACTAATTACTGACTAAACCACACGAAGGATATTAAATATTAAAACTACTTGGAAAAACATAATGATCAGTGAGTGATTCAGTTTTTAGGGAGCACTCAGCTTGGTTAAAATGCGTGCACCTGTGTGCCTGAAATCATGACACATGCAATGTTTACTATGGATCTATTGACTAGTGGTCCAAAAATATGAATAACAGATGAACAGCAGTAATTGAATAAAATCAAGAAATATGCAATTTTTTCCACTATATTATTCTAGTGTTATTACTTTTAAAGATATTATTTATGAAATGTTTATAAATGCATAGGATGAGACCATGATGTGATTTGATTTGAAACAAATTGCCTTCAACCCAGAAATGGTGAACATCACAATTACCATTACATTTTTCAATGTACACACATACTACTGTTCAAAAGTTTGGAGTCTGTAAGATTTCCTCTCAAACATTTCTTTTATTTTCTTTTTTTTATTAAATTAATACTTTTACACAGCAAGGACACATTGAATTGATCAAAATTGACAGCAAAGTCATTTATGTTAGAACATATTTATATTTCAAATAAAAGCTGTTCTTCTGAACTTTTTATTCCTCAAAAATCAATCAATCCATCAATCCATCAATGCTGAAATCTGTGCAACACATCTGACTTCAACATTGCTAATAATCAGAAAGGTTTCTTGAGTGACAAATAAGCATATCAGAATGATTTCTGAAGGATCATGTGACACTGAAGACTGGAGTAATGATGCTGAAAATTCAGCTTTAACATCACAGGTGGTCGAGGAGGATGCTACCCCTAAACATTTTTTGGGAGGGGGCAGTAAGCGGCAAACTCCAGTGGCCAAGGAGATTGACCGTCTATGGATTCCAGCATGCCCTACACTGAGGATCACGAGCCCAGTGTCTGTAGTGTCATTCACTCTTGAGCCTCTCTACAAAATGGCCACCACTCCTGAGCTTTATCCCATCATGGCCGCCACTCTGGAGTCTCGTCCTGCCATGGCTGCCATTCCAGAGTCTCTGCCCATAATGCCTGCAATTCCAGAGCCTCGACCCATAATGGCTGCCACTCCAGAGCCTTGACCCAACATTGCTGCCATGCCAGAGACTTCAGCTAACATGGCTGCCACACCAGAGTTTCCAGCCGTCCTGGCTGGCATGCCAGAGCCTCCAGCCCTCATGGGTGACACGCCACAGTCTTCATCCATTACAGATGCCACTCCAACATGCCCGGTCATCATGAATGTTTCATTTGAAGACACCCAGGCATTTCAAGGCGTTTGAGGCTGGCTTCCAGTTTGACGAACCCACCACTGATGTCGGTATGTGTGGCCAGCATACCCAGCTCCGTGGCCTCAGAGCTCTCAAGCCTGGCTGCCTCAGTGCTCTCAAGCCCAGCTATCTCAGAGGTTCTCCGACCTTCCGCTACCCTTCCTGTAATGGCAGTTGCCATTTTGTGTGCCTGGGCCATACACACTTCTGAGGCAGTGGCATCTGCTCCAGTCCACGAGTCTGCTCCTGAGCCTGCTCCAGTCCATGAGTCTGCTCCTGAGCCTGCTCCAGTCCACGAGTCCGCTCCTGAGCCTGCTCCAGTCCACGAGTCTGCTCCTTAGCCCACTCCTGTCCACGAATCCGTTTCAGAGCCCACTCCAGTTCACGAGTCCGCTCCTGAGCCCGCTCCAGTTTACGAGTCCGCTCCAGTCCATGAGTCCGCTACTGAGCCTGCTCCAGTCCACGAGTCCGTTTCAGAGCCCACTCCAATTCACGAGTCTGCTCCTGAGCCTGCTCAGTCCACGAGTCCGCTCTGGAGCCCGCTCCAGACAAAGAGCCAGCTCCAGTCGATGAGTCCACTCCAGGCCATGAGTCCGGTCCAGAGCCCGCTCCAGTCCATGAATCTGCTCCAGAGCCCGCTCCAGTCCATGAATTCGCTCCTGTACTTCGTGAACCTTCTGCCGGTCCTGTCACAGTCAAAGAGGCTGTCTCTGAACTCTCTGCCTGCCCTGTCATGGCCAAGGAGACTATCTCTGAGCTCTTCTCCTGTCCTGTCATGGCCAAAAAGGCCACCCCTGAATCCCTTATCTGCCCTGTCATGGAAAAGGAGATAATTTCTGAATTCTCTGCTTGCCCTGCCACACCCTGGGGGCCTTCTGTTCAATTTTCTCTGCTGTGGTGGGCTTTTGCTGTAGTCTCCAGCTCCACCCTGGTGGTCTTCAGTTCCGCCTGCTCAGCTCTGGTGGCCTCCTGCTAAGCCGGCTCTGCCCTGGTTCCCTGGTCTACCTCAGTCTCTAGGCCCTCTTCCACCACACGGACCTGGCCCACCATCCCTCCCCTGATGCTCTTGTCTAGGTTTTCCTTGTTCTCCTGCTTTGTGTTTCACTTTGTACCTGTGCTTGTTTTAGTCTTTGTAACATTAAACCTTATTTTGCTTTTTGATCCGC
Organism: Sinocyclocheilus grahami; assembly: GCF_001515645.1. Taxonomy (NCBI): domain Eukaryota; kingdom Metazoa; phylum Chordata; class Actinopteri; order Cypriniformes; family Cyprinidae; genus Sinocyclocheilus; species Sinocyclocheilus grahami. Next base: position 1,398,630 of record NW_015505384.1, read on the forward strand.
CTCACCTCGCCTTCATCTAGCAGTACAACAGGAATAAATTACATTTGAAAATATATGGAAATAGAAAACAGTTAATTCAAACTCTTAATATTTAATAACACAAACACATTTAAATAGTCTTACCAACAATATACTTTTGAATGACAGTTTATGAATTTATTCTGGTCTAAGTGGATTAAAAATCATGTCACACCTGATGATCCAAAAAAACTAAACTTGCCCAACCGCCTAACTCTCCTAATCACACTTACAAGATTCAAGCATATTCATAACATAACAACTAACTTTATATTCACTGTATAGGTGTTTTTTGATCAAATTTCAATTCACTACTTTTATTTAGCATGGAGTGTACACAGATATGAGTAGTTTTCCAGCAGGAACAATTCATATGAAGTGACCCTCTCCCTCGCCCGTTGTTGGCAGCCTCTGTCTTCAGGATGTTAATTGCACTTGGCATCTACATGATAGGAAGTCAGACTAACTGCCTCTGTGTTGTGTTTGAGTCTGACTTACCGAAATGCAGTGCACACACTAAAATTTAATCTGAACAGTGAGGCCATATACTTCGCTTGTCAGTAGCTTTTTATGAGCTTTTTTATAAACTACAGAACAGTAAGTAAAGTGTCTACAAATAAGTGAAATCCCTTATTTAAATAACAGCCTTCTTTTATAATAAAAGAAATTGAACCCACCTTTAAAAATTCATATTTTGGAGGCTGAAGGTATGTTTGGGTCATTGATTTAGCACATAAATCAGTCTACAGTCACCCTGCAACAATTACAGTGACAGAGATTAAATGAGCCAATCAGGAAGCGCCAATGTCTTTGTTCACCTCACGTTATCTTCAGGGCCGTCATCACCCATGGAAACACAAAGCCTTTCTGTGATGGATGAATGTGCTACTTTTGCTCGCAAGGAAAAAAAAATACACATGCAAGATTTGAGTTGTTATTTCATCAGCCAATCGTAAAGGCAATATGGTCGCGCTAAACAAAATACAATACAATACAATACAATACAATACAATACAATACAATACAATACAATACAATACAATACAATACAATACAATACAATACAATACAATACAATACAATACAATACAATACAATACAATACAATATAATATAATATAATTATTATTATATAATTATATATTAAAGTGCGTTATGAACTAAAATCCATTAATACTCAACAATAGTATATTTATAATCACCTAGATTATTAAATGCTGTAAAAAGTTCATGATATTGAATGCATTATTTAATGTTAAGAAATGGAACCTTAATAAAATAATATAATAAACAGTGCAATACAAACCAGCAATAAATAAATGTATTAAATAACACAAATATATTTTATGCATTTAATCACATTTTATTAATCTTTGCTGCTGACCTTTGCTGCAAACACCCACCAAAAACGATGTGGGTTTTCACATGCCCAGTAGGAATCCAGCTGAACAACGAGTGAACGGTCTCACCATAGTGATGGCTAATGTACACCCAGTACAGGGTGTGCCGCGTGAGGATGCCAGTGGGGTGAAATCTCTGCTTGCCCCCTCTGTGTGATGGATGGGATTTGCCCTACTCCATCTGGGCACGAACGGGCCACATCCATCATGTCCCCAACCGAGAGGGAGAATATGATATTGCTCCCCTCAACACAAGTTTCAACAATATGGCATCTTTACCCTCTCACCCCACTGCTATACATTATTTCCCATGTTTCCCAATTAACTTTATAATAACCAACTGCTGTCTGCAGAGGTTCAGTCCTGTGGCACTGTAGTTATGAAGTAATTAGGTACTTTCCCTCAGTGACACTGTTTAACCAACTGACCCGGAAAGGACTGTACTCTCATGCCACACATGCATTTATGAAACTCTTAAAGGGATAATTCACCCTAAAAGCAACATCATTCACTCACTTTCATGACATTTCTTCTTCTGTGGAAAACAAAAGGAGATGTTTTGTTGAATGTTCATGCTGCTCTTTTGCATTCAATAACTGAATGGTTACCAGGGGCTGTCAAGCTACAAAAATAACCAAAACTCACCTTAAAAAATTCATATGACTCATGGACTACGCTATATTTAATCGCTGCAACATGACAGCTTAACGTGAGAAAAATGACAGAAATTTAAAATCAGTGTAAATCCTCTCTAGTTTTATAAACATGGTTAAATGTTAAATGTTTTTGTGGCTATTTTATTTTAGTTCGTTTGGGAAAATTTATAAAAAATCATACAAATATATTTAGTTTAAGATTTTACTTTGTTTAGTTTATTTTTAGATTATGTTTTACAGTTTTGTTAGATAAATGTTCCCTTTCGAAAGGGAACTCCACGCTGCGTCCTCTAGAGGGCACTAGGGGAACGCCTTCAGCGTGAGCGGTGTCTGAAGCATGAATGAAAAAACGACAATGAACTTGACATTGGCAGGCAGCAGCCTATGACGTAAACAATAAAGCGAGTGCGGGTATAAAAGAGCACCTGTGGAAAACGTCATCCTCTTCTTTGTCTTCAAGCCTTCTGTACGGAAGTACATGCGTTTGACTCACGAGGGATAAGGATGCGCTCACTGTTTGCATTCGCGGAACTACTAGAGCAGTTTGTCTATACTCAAGTTTTTTCTTTCTTCTCTCAAGGGATTTGAACAAGCTTAATGTGATGCATTTGCAGCGGTTTCTGTTCTTGCCTGATTCTTGAGAGAATTTAGTGTTTGAACAGAGTGTGTTTGGCTCTCGACGGAGATTAGCCACGCTGCGAGATGTGATCGCGTTGAGAATGCCTGTATGCCTGAATCTCTTTGAGATTGTAGGCGGGGCATGGAAGGAATCTGACGAGGAGTGCTTTCTCTTTCAGAATTCCTTTTTGGTTGTATTTTATTTTACAGAATAGGAACTGTGTATAATGTGAGATATCTACATTATTGGTGAAGGAGGCTCCTTACTTGGTGTAATGGTGTAAAGTTTTTGAGTTGTTAGGCTCTTGTTTGAGACTCCTTATCCTCTCAGCCCAGGTACGTGAATATTTAGGTTGAGCATGGTTCTGCTTCTCTCGTCGAGAGAGTTATACTGAGCACTCTGCTCCCCAGTATTTTAAATTTCAGGGTTTTTGAGGCTCTCTGTGAGCCTCTCTGATCAGCTCTTCATGAGACTGGTAGCTCCCCCTTGAGGGTCGCTATGCTGAGATCACAGTTCCTAGTGTTCTTTCAACAGAGCTCTGTGGCTGTTTTAGGTTGTTAGGCTCTTGTGGGCCTCCTTGATAAGTCGCTCTTAGGTCGAGCTTTTGAGGACTCCCCTCACTTGAAGTCTTCGTACTGAGTACGCTGATCCATAAGGGTGGGTGGTTGCACTCCCCTTGCTTTAGAGGGTTGGTATGTTGAGTGCTTGCTCCCTAGAGCTCTGTTCGGCACTTTGGAGCATGGTCAGTACTCCTAGCTTGGTACTCCAGCTTTGAGTCGTTAGGCAGTGTACTCTGCTCCCTAGAGCTCCACTTAGACAGTACTATTAGCATGTAGGCTCTATCATGATCCTCACTAACGGTGTCTAGCGTTTAGTGTGGTCAGGTCTCCTCTCTATAATTATTATTATATAATTATATATTAAAGTGCGTTATGAACTAAAATCCATTAATACTCAACAATAGTATATTTATAATCACCTAGATTATTAAATGCTGTAAAAAGTTCATGATATTGAATGCATTATTTAATGTTAAGAAATGGAACCTTAATAAAATAATATAATAAACAGTGCAATACAAACCAGCAATAAATAAATGTATTAAATAACACAAATATATTTTATGCATTTAATCACATTTTATTAATCTTTGCTGCCGACCTTTGCTGCAAACACCCACCAAAAACGATGTGGGTTTTCACATGCCCAGTAGGAATCCAGCTGAACAACGAGTGAACGGTCTCACCATAGTGATGGCTAATGTACACCCAGTACAGGGTGTGCCGCGTGAGGATGCCAGTGGGGTGAAATCTCTGCTTGCCCCCTCTGTGTGATGGATGGGATTTGCCCTACTCCATCTGGGCACGAACGGGCCACATCCATCATGTCCCCAACCGAGAGGGAGAATATGATATTGCTCCCCTCAACACAAGTTTCAACAATATGGCATCTTTACCCTCTCACCCCACTGCTATACATTATTTCCCATGTTTCCCAATTAACTTTATAATAACCAACTGCTGTCTGCAGAGGTTCAGTCCTGTGGCACTGTAGTTATGAAGTAATTAGGTACTTTCCCTCAGTGACACTGTTTAACCAACTGACCCGGAAAGGACTGTACTCTCATGCCACACATGCATTTATGAAACTCTTAAAGGGATAATTCACCCTAAAAGCAACATCATTCACTCACTTTCATGACATTTCTTCTTCTGTGGAAAACAAAAGGAGATGTTTTGTTGAATGTTCATGCTGCTCTTTTGCATTCAATAACTGAATGGTTACCAGGGGCTGTCAAGCTACAAAAATAACCAAAACTCACCTTAAAAAATTCATATGACTCATGGACTACGCTATATTTAATCGCTGCAACATGACAGCTTAACGTGAGAAAAATGACAGAAATTTAAAATCAGTGTAAATCCTCTCTAGTTTTATAAACATGGTTAAATGTTAAATGTTTTTGTGGCTATTTTATTTTAGTTCGTTTGGGAAAATTTATAAAAAATCATACAAATATATTTAGTTTAAGATTTTACTTTGTTTAGTTTATTTTTAGATTATGTTTTACAGTTTTGTTAGATAAATGTTCCCTTTCGAAAGGGAACTCCACGCTGCGTCCTCTAGAGGGCACTAGGGGAACGCCTTCAGCGTGAGCGGTGTCTGAAGCATGAATGAAAAAACGACAATGAACTTGACATTGGCAGGCAGCAGCCTATGACGTAAACAATAAAGCGAGTGCGGGTATAAAAAAGCACCTGTGGAAAACGTCATCCTCTTCTTTGTCTTCAAGCCTTCTGTACGGAAGTACATGCGTTTGACTCACGAGGGATAAGGATGCGCTCACTGTTTGCATTCGCGGAACTACTAGAGCAGTTTGTCTATACTCAAGTTTTTTCTTTCTTCTCTCAAGGGATTTGAACAAGCTTAATGTGATGCATTTGCAGCGGTTTCTGTTCTTGCCTGATTCTTGAGAGAATTTAGTGTTTGAACAGAGTGTGTTTGGCTCTCGACGGAGATTAGCCACGCTGCGAGATGTGATCGCGTTGAGAATGCCTGTATGCCTGAATCTCTTTGAGATTGTAGGCGGGGCATGGAAGGAATCTGACGAGGAGTGCTTTCTCTTTCAGAATTCCTTTTTGGTTGTATTTTATTTTACAGAATAGGAACTGTGTATAATGTGAGATATCTACATTATTGGTGAAGGAGGCTCCTTACTTGGTGTAATGGTGTAAAGTTTTTGAGTTGTTAGGCTCTTGTTTGAGACTCCTTATCCTCTCAGCCCAGGTACGTGAATATTTAGGTTGAGCATGGTTCTGCTTCTCTCGTCGAGAGAGTTATACTGAGCACTCTGCTCCCCAGTATTTTAAATTTCAGGGTTTTTGAGGCTCTCTGTGAGCCTCTCTGATCAGCTCTTCATGAGACTGGTAGCTCCCCCTTGAGGGTCGCTATGCTGAGATCACAGTTCCTAGTGTTCTTTCAACAGAGCTCTGTGGCTGTTTTAGGTTGTTAGGCTCTTGTGGGCCTCCTTGATAAGTCGCTCTTAGGTCGAGCTTTTGAGGACTCCCCTCACTTGAAGTCTTCGTACTGAGTACGCTGATCCATAAGGGTGGGTGGTTGCACTCCCCTTGCTTTAGAGGGTTGGTATGTTGAGTGCTTGCTCCCTAGAGCTCTGTTCGGCACTTTGGAGCATGGTCAGTACTCCTAGCTTGGTACTCCAGCTTTGAGTCGTTAGGCAGTGTACTCTGCTCCCTAGAGCTCCACTTAGACAGTACTATTAGCATGTAGGCTCTATCATGATCCTCACTAACGGTGTCTAGCGTTTAGTGTGGTCAGGTCTCCTCTCGTTTAGAGAGTTGTTATGCTGAGACCTCCACTTTTTAGAGCTTCTCTATTAGGGCTGACCGTTGTTAGGCTTCCTCTCATTTAGGGGAGTCATTCTGCTGAAGCCTCCGCTCTCCAGAGCTCCGCTTAGGCAGTACCATTACTTTGTAGGTTCTTATGTGAGCCTCGCTAACTGTCTCTAGCGCTGAGTATAGTCAGGTCTCCTCTCGTTTTAGAGGGTCATCATGCAGAGATCTCCGAGCTTCTCAGCTTCTCTACTAGGGCTGAGTGTTGTTAGGCTCCTCTCGTTTAGGAGAGTCATCCTGCTGAAGCCTCCGAACTCCGTCTGGCGTTGAGTGTAGCTAGGTCTCCTCTCACTTTAGAGAGTCGTTATGCTGGGACCTCCACTCTTAAGAGCTCCTCAACTAGAGTTGAGTGTTGTTAGGCTCCTCTCGTTTAGGAGAGTCATCCTGCTGAAGCCTCCGCTCTTTAGAACTCCATCTTTGGCAGTTATATGAGTTTGTAGACTCTTCCTTTTTTGAGCCTCACTAACTGCCTCTGGCGTTGAGTGTAGCTAGGTCTCCTCTCACTTTAGAGAGTCGTTATGCTGGGACCTCCACTCTTAAGAGCTCCTCAACTAGAGTTGAGTGTTGTTAGGCTTCATCTCATTTAAGAGAGTCATTCTGCTGAAGCCTCCACTTTGCATAGCTCCGCTTAGGCAGTATTAATGTGTAGGCTCTTGAGCCTCACTAACTGCCTCTGGCGTTGAGTGTAGCTAGGTCTCCTCTCACTTTAGAGAGTCGTTATGCTGAGCCCTCCACTCTTAGAGTTCCGTACTTTGGTAGGTTAGCTAGTCTACGACGCTGGCGAGCTTTGAGCCTGCCTGTAGAGGTCTGTGGCTCGGGTCCTGGCAAAATCAATTTGGCTGGGGCAGGGATAGTCCTTGACTTAAGGAATCCAGTTTTTGGGCACTCATCCCTCAGTATGGCAGCGTGGGTAGACCGTTCCCCTAGTGCCCTCTAGAGGACACAGCATGGAGTTCCCTTTCGAAAGGGAACGTCTCAGGTTACGCATGTAACCATGGTTCCCTGAGAACAGGGAACGAGACGCTGCGTCTCATTGCCATGCTTCAGGCATTCCTGCCTGCGTCTCCTTTAGACAAAGAACTGGATGACGTTTTCCGCAGGTGCTCTTTTATACCCGCACTTGCTTTATTGTTTAAGTCATAGGCTGCCGCCTGCCAATGTCAAGTTCATTGTCGTTTTTTCATTCATGCTTCAGACACCGGTCACGCTGAAGGCGTTCCCCTAGCGCCCTCTAGAGGACGCAGCGTCTCGTTCCCTGTTCTCAGGGAACCATGGTTACATGCGTAACCTGAGATGTTTTCATTTAATTTTCAATAATAACACAGTCTCATTACATTAACATCCATTCAAAAATGGCATGTCACACCAGGTTTGATATGGAAGTAAAATAATGCCATATGTCTTTGAAACAAAAAAGCATGTTGCATAGCAACTGAAAATACATTAACAGTGCTTGCATTTTAATGCCTTGTATTTCCAGGGCTTGCATTTTTAGGTCCTGAAATCTAACAGTTGTTTATTTAAGCTGTGAATATTTCAATTCAAAATATTTCACACACATTTTCATAATTAAAAATGTAATAATTCATATTCACCTTCCAGAATTCACTTCCAAAATATTCAATCTGTTTAAAAATACGATGTATAATATTCGACAGGCAAATTTCGGTCCATTTTATTTCACTTTACAAATTCGCTTCCACAAATTCAGTGGTTAGAATTCGACAGAAAATTCGGCATTGCACATCCGGGAGCTGAAGGAATAACAGTAGAGCACCAATGCATGATCTCCAGCTGCTGTCAGTCGCTCACCAGCAGGTGGCGCAAGCGGCTGTTGATGAAGACCAAAGCAACAGTTGGCTTAAGTCATTCATTTACAAAAACTGATCTGCAGGAATGGAACAAGCGCTAAGTAGTTTTGATTATCGGGGCCAGTATAAACATGTGGAAAAGCTTACTGTGTGTATGTTTAATTCAACATCTTCGCTGTTTCCCGTAG
>NW_015505384.1:1406871-1408136 GCF_001515645.1 Sinocyclocheilus grahami
ACAGGCAAATTTCGGTCCATTTTATTTCACTTTCCAAATTCGCTTCCACAAATTCAGTGGTTAGAATTCGACAGAAAATTCGGCATTGCACATCCGGGAGCTGCAGGAATAACAGTAGAGCACCAATGCATGATCTCCAGCTGCTGTCAGTCGCTCACCAGCAGGTGGCGCAAGCGGCTGTTCATGAAGACCAAAGCAACCGGTGGATTAAGTCATTCATTCACAAAAACTGATCTGCAGAAATGGAGCAAGCGCTAAGTAGAAATGTTGATTATCGGGGCCAGTATAAACGTGGAAAAGCTGATTGTGTGTATGTTTAATTCAACATCTTCACTGTTTCCCGTAGCCTACATGTAAACAGCGTTCTCTACCACAAAGGAGATTATAATGCTGTTTTACCCATCGTTGAAGTACAGAACTAACATTACGTCTAAAGAAGACATATATTGCTTTCGGTTGCTTAGTTTCTGTAACTTTGCATCATGGCTTGTGTGACGCTGTGCTGTAATACTGGGGATCCCCTCACTTCACACTCCAGGATTCCCCAAGGACGCGCAACGCGCCTCAGTGAATTAATACAGTGATATAAGACCTCAGATCTCATGATACATTAAAGATACATATGAAGCAGCTACCGATGCGATGCGATACGATTCAGCCCTATTACGATGCAGTGCGATCTGATTTCGATTCGATTCAACAATGCGATTTGATGCAATATGATGCAATAGAGAAAATATGATCAGTTTTAATGCCTCGAGGCCTGTTTCATAAAACAAGTTAACCAAATAAGCCAGGCTTATTTCAGTTATCTGACTCATTGTCAAATGATTTGGTTCCATAAAGCAAATTTAACATAGGCCTAGATCAAGTCAAGTCAAGTCAAGTCTGCTTAATTGTAAATTCTTCCACATGTACAGCACATACACACAGAGAATTGAAATTGCGTTACTCTCAGACCCTTGGTGCATACAGATAACATAAATACAGATAGGTACAGATTAAATATAAAATACAAAATACAACTATACAAATATACAAATATGGTAAAATGTAAAAATATATATATATAAAGCACAAGGCATATGGCAGATAGAGTGCAAACCAGTAAAAGTAAACAACAGTGCAGATATAATGATTAGGGTGCAAAAAACAATGATTTGTAGTGCAAAAGAGCTTATTTCGACTGATTAAAGTGACAGTGTGTGTGTATTTGGGAGGGGGGGAGTGGGAGAGTCCATCAGAGGGTCAGAGTTCAGAGGTGC
>NW_015505384.1:1409752-1409959 GCF_001515645.1 Sinocyclocheilus grahami
AAGTGCACACACACAGCAGTGAACACACACAAACCGTGAACACACACAAACCGTGAACACACACCCGGAGCAGTGGGCAGCCATTTATGCTGCGGCGTGTTGGGCAGTTGGGGGTTCGGTTCGGTGCCTTGCTCAAGGGCACCTCAGTCGTGGTATTGAAGGTGGGAGAGAGCGCTGTACATTCACTCCCCCCACCTACACTCACTG
>NW_015505384.1:1410082-1411028 GCF_001515645.1 Sinocyclocheilus grahami
GTTTCGAGCTCTGACACACTTCCTTCCAGACCTAAGGGGGCATCATGTGCTTGTCCGCACAGACAACACATCGGCAGGGGGGTCTGCTTTCGCGCCCCTTGTACAAGCTGGCGTGCCAGATCCTTCTGTGGGCTCAGGGGAAGCTCTTTAAGATCTTAGATCTTTAAGGAAGCTCTTTATATCCCTGGGTATCTAAATCAGGGGGCAGATATCCTGTCGAGACAGGGGCTGAGGCCCGGGGGATAGAGGCTCCACCCCGAGGTGGTGGAGCTCATTTGGAGGGAATTTGGCCAGGCGGAAGTGGATCTATTTGCGTCGCAGGAAATGACACACTGTCCACTCTGATTCTCCCTCACGCATCCAGCTCCACTGGGGCTCCCCGTTCTGGCCGGCCCGAGTATGGTTCTCGGACTTGGTGTCCCTCCTCGACGGCTCTCCGCTGGAGATTCCGATCAGGAGGGACCTCCTCTCTCAGGCGGGGGGTGCCATTCTTCACCCCCGCCTGGAGTTATGGAAGCTAAGGGCATGGCCCCTGAGGGGGGCACAGCTCCTAGTATCTGGTCTCTCAACTGAGGTTGTTGAGACTATACTCCAGTCCAGAGCTCCCGCCACTAGGAAACAGTACACCTTGAAGTGGAAACTTTTCACTTCATGGTGCGGACAGCGACTGTAGGACCCAGTCAACTGCCCAATTGGTACAGTTCTGGAGTTTCTGCAGGAGCGATTCTCCGCAGGGTTATCTTCCTCCACTCTGAAGGTATACGTGGTGACCTTAGCTGCTTACCATGCCCTTCTGGATGGTCAATCATTGGGAAGACACCCACTTATCACTCGTTTCCTCCATGGCACCCTGAGGCGGAGGCCGGTACAGCGCACTAAGGTGCCCTCATGGGACCTGGCTGTGGTTCTGGAGGGCTTATGCAATGCCCCCTTTGAACCCATAGAA
>NW_015505384.1:1411919-1421173 GCF_001515645.1 Sinocyclocheilus grahami
GCTGGTCCTCTCCACACACTTTTGTCCGCTTTTACAACCTAGACCTGGCTTCTACCCCAGGTTCCCAAGTTCTCTCTTCGTGATGTGCTCATAGGACACACACACAGGCAGGGACTTGGTAGTATGGCGCAGTGGGTATTCTCGTTCCCAAAGCGACTCGACGCAGCTCGAGTTCCTGAAGGGGAACGTCTCTAGGTTACGTATGTAACCATGGTTCCCCGAGGGAACGAGACGCTGAGTCTCTTTGCCATACTCCCTGCATCCCTGCAGGCGCTACTTCATCGAAGCTGGTTTGCGCTCTGCTGGATGCGCTTTTATATTTTCTGGTGCTTACGTCACCCCGCTCGTGACGTCTCGCTGCTCCATTTGACACGTGCTTCAGAACGCGGTCATGCAAGGGCGTTCCCAAAGAGTATCTCGACGCAGCGTCTCGTTCCCTCGGGGAACCATGGTTACATACGTAACCTAGAGACGTTTTTCATGGTGGATCGATTTGATCCATGATGAACGAATGAATGAATGAATGATGCATATATATAGTGCTTTATTGTGTATTGTTGTACACCCAAAGCACTTTACAATCAAATGGGAGGTCTGTCCTCAATGATCGACATTAAGATCTGCTTAAGAATTAAGAGTGCACAAATTAGTGAGATTGTGTGAATTTAATTTGTCGTTAATGGAACCGCTTTAGTCCAGATTGATTTGTTAGGTTATTTTAGGTCAGGTTTTGGACTTTAATCCATAGTTTTTCCTTGGGTCTCCGTAGTGTTGTGATTCATCATATTCGCGCAGCAGCAGTGGTGATGAGAGAACACGCTTGAGTAACAGTTTAGAGAGGAGAAATCAATTTACATATAAAATATTGTTCACAGATTATTGGTCACTTTCTAAATAATAAAATTATAGCTCATCCACTAGTAATTATATATAAATAAATCATTCTCTTTGGATTTGAGACTTTAGTCTTTGCAACTTCACAGATCTTCTTTATGCACCAAGAGCTTGTAACACTTCAAAGAGAAAGGAAAAATTTAAATCACATCATATGACCCCTTTAAACATAAAGGCAGCTACATAAAACATTGTGTGATATTACAAAGAAAATGTTATTTCCAAAAATAAATATTGGCCTTTGTCTTTGCCAAAATAAACTGCTGACAGTGCAAGTTAGTGCTGTCAACAGAAATAAAAATAACTGCAGTTAATCTCATGATTTCTAACCAGTTTTTAGAAAGCAGAAATAAACAATAATAGAAATATCAGTACTAAAGAAATTACAAGTGAATATGAATGTTCAAAACATCATTATAAAACGTATTTCATGACTATTTTAAATGCATATTAACTTGGACAGCCTTAAAACATTTTTTTGTATAAATAAACAAACAAACAAACCAACCTTTTAGGTGCCAATGATTCCTTCCTTAAAGTCAGCTATATAGAAATATTGTGATGTCACAAAGACAATATGTTAGGATTAAATAGTTTCCTTATTTATATTTTCAAATAAAGCACACTGTTGACAATTAATGATCATGATTTATGACCAGACTTTAGAAAGCAGAAATAAATTACATTAGAAAAACTAACCAATTAACACATTTGGTGAATGTGAACGGTTAAAATAATAATAATAATAATAATAAACAAAAAAATTGACTAAACTTATTTTAACTTTGACAGCGCTAAAAAAATTGTAAAACAAAAATAGATAAATAAATAAATAAATACATACATAAATAATGTTTTCGAGATTAATTAATTCATTTTGCAAGCCCCCTAGTACCCCTATTGAGGTCCTCTGCAAACCCAATTTGAAAAACCTTGGTCTAGGGAATACAGGATTTTGTTGTTGTTGAGAGCTTTTCAATAGTTAAAGGCCGAGAACTTGAAGCGGCATTTCTGTTGAAATGAATTGTAAAATCACTGCATCCTAGCATCACCTTATGAACTGTTTTGGTTGATGAACAGAGAAGGAAAGGTTGCTCCTCTAGCTATGGCTGTGCACGTTTTTGCCTGACCTCTCACTGACCATCTGTGAAACTCCTGATAATGTGAGCTGCTGGAATGCCGCACGACAGTGTTGGGACATGGGAGCAGCTGGATACAATGCGGAGCTGCCAAGCCTCCGCTCGCCCCTCCAAAAATCCCTCGCAGTTTTCTTCTCTTCTCAAAATCGCTCCTTCATTCACTCTGAAAAAGATGCAATCTCTTTTCAAATGGACATGTGCTGTGTTCTACTTTCGCATTCAAATTTCGCAGTCCTTTGCTTGCTCTCTGGGTGTCTTGGCTTACGGACGCCCCGGGACCTCTCTGCCCCCACAGTCATGGTTTCTGAGAGGCGTGTTGGCAAGCAGTGGGTAAATGACTTGGCGAGGGGAGCGGGCATGGAGGGACGGGGGAGGTAGTTGTTTAGGGATGTAGGATTAGGGATGCAGAATATGGTCATATAGAATATGTACATGAATATAATATCATGTAGTACTTTATAAGTACTAATAAACAGCCAATATGTTAATAATAGGCATGCTAATAAGCAACTAGTTATTAGTGAGAATTGGTCCCTATACTAAATTGTTACCAAGATTTATTTAAACACTTGTCAAATGATTGAGTGTTGTTAAATATTAATTCTGAGTGTTGATGGCAAAGATAATCTAAATGTAAAAATAGGGTAAATAACCACACTCTAAAAAATGCTGGGCTGTTTCAACCCAACTTTTGGTCAAATATGGATTAACCCAACTATTGGGTTAAAGTTTTTCAATAAAATTTTTAAGCCAAAATTTGGGATAGTCCATATTTGACCCAAAGACGGGTTGAAGCAACCCAGCATTGCACAATTACAGTAAATATCCAATTACCAATTATATCCATTTACATCCCATTTTAAACGGTTCACTTTTGGTATGCCCAGAATTGGCAGATTAATTAAAATAAATAAACAAAAATCTAATATCAGTCAATAACCAAATCAAATTTAGTTTATAGCTTTATTATTGTCGAAATGTGCCCATAATAATCACCATTATTTCTATTTCTAAAAATCATCAAGGGTGCATTTAATCATGCATTTCAATGACTTGTTGACCCTCCTAAAATCTACAGTTCTAGAGTCCAATCGCATCCTTCCCAAAAGCAACCTGTTCCAAGCTGTGTTTTCCATAGCCATTTCTGCCTACATAAACTGAATTAAGAGTGACAATGTAGCAGTTCATAAATCGAGCACTCCGAACGAACTAGGTGTAAAAATGTCCTATAATATAAAATAATGTCAGAGACAAAAACTTGTCTAGCCATTTCTCAGCCCTATTACTGTTTTCAATTTAAACCAACTTAGAGGGGAAGCATGAACCCAACGGAGGGATTTGCATCCCACTATGTGTGTGTGTGTGTGTGTGTGTGTGTGTGGCAGGTGTCATTAATGCCCTCCAGAGGAGATGGCAGACTGAAGTCTGGCTGATTGGGAGTCTCAGAGACAAAGAGCTCCAGGAGAGCCGGGCCTCAGCCTGCAGTTATCCCCCCAGCGGGGAGCCACTATCTCCGGGTATGGGGCAGTCATTTAGCTTCCCTCCATCCATTCCTCTATCGCTCTCCCTACCCGTTCCTCTCTAGCAGCAGGTTAGTGAAGGATTTGATTCTCTGATTGGAAAGAGGGCAATTTTACCTCAGCGGTGCCCCACATTTGCATAGTGATTTGCATACATCTCTGCATTTTACACCCTATCCAATTCTTTTCTGTCTCTTCATTCCTTCCGTTTTGTGTCACGCGTTCTCCTATGACTCGTTTACCTTTTCCTCTTCCTCTCCTCCTCACGTTCATTATTTTTGTGGTCTTCTCACTTTCACTCGTGTAACATCACCACCCTTTCATGTTCCCGCCAACAGACAACACTCAAGAAACTTGACATGCGGCACGGGGGAATTTTAAGCCGTAAGTATTCATCCAGAAATATCCAGCATAACATTCACTCCTACCCTCAAAAAAAAAAAGACGAGATTTCTAACATCTGCCACACAAACAGTTGAGGAATCTAAGAGTGAATTGTGCTTAAATGAGCATGTGAAATTTAAAACTCTCTCCACATCGCTTTATATATCAGTGTTTTCCTCTGTATCTGTCGCTCTCTGCTTTTCTCTCGTCGTCATTACCATGGGAAAACAGCAGAAGTGGCAATTTAAAAGAGAAAAACATCTCTCTACCTGACTGAACACATAGATGAGTTTTAGGACGTGGCTGCCTTGTGTACACACACGCCTCAGTGGGCACACTCTTTCAATTTCATATTCAAATCTTCTTTACATGGGAAAATATGTACAGCCTAATGAAAGCAGGGTGGGTCTCGCATGCATTTGTGTGTGTGTGAGAAAGCATGCGTTTGATTCATATCCATGTTTCATTACAGCTGACAGTGACATGAAGTCACAGCAACATCTATTTTCTCTCTCGTTCATTCTCTTTCATAGGCGGGCTCATACATATCACTATGCAGTGGAGCAATAGGAACCAATGCAGTGTGAGGGAATGCAACGGATATTGTGAAAAACCTATTGCATCACTCCATACTAACCCAACCTTTCTCTCTATTCAGTAAAGACTGCATGCTAACACTAATGTTGAAACGTTTGGGGTCAGTCATTTTGTTTCCTTTGAATTCATTAAGGATGCATTAAATTGAGCAGTAACTGTTGTTAACATTGGAAATTTCAACAAATCAACATATTAGAATGATTTCTAAAGGATCATGTGACACTGAAAACTGGAGTAATGATGCAGAAAATTCAGCTTTATATCACAGGAATAAATTAAATTTGAAATACATTCAAATGCAAAACTGTTATTTTAAAGTGTAATGATATTTCACAATATTACAGCTTTAACAGTAGTTTTGATCAAATAAATGCAGCCTTGATGAGCAGAAGAGCCAAAAAAAAAAAAAAATCCCTGACCCCAATTTTTTTAAAGCGCAAACAATACCAGAAAAAGAACTGCAACACAAGAGAGACTTAAATACACAATGATAACAAACTCGATGGCAAACAGGTGTGAGATAATTAATGAATTGTCATAGCAACTAAAGATCAAACATGAACAGAGAAAATAGTAAAAAGGAAACAAAGATTAGCTAAATAAAAGTCCTTCAAAATGAAACCAAAACAGACTGAACTGAACAGAACTGTGTTATATCAATGTTTTTTTATTTTATTTTATTTTATCTTATTTTATAATTTTTTCTTTATTATCAGTATGGGTTCATATTGGTTGATTTAATTGTGCATGCTTGTGTTTTTACATTTACATTTATTTTTTAGACAAGCTGATCTTTAAAAAACACAAATAATAATTGATGACACCGTTAAATGTAATCTTAAATGTAAATATAAATTTTTCATACTCTAAACGTTTTTAATTTATTTATTCAAAATATGGAATTTTTATATTGGCTATTATTGGCCGTAACATGAAAATAATTACTGGTTTATATCGGTGCATTCCTAACAAAAAGTCATCTGTACACATTGAAAAATATATGATTACCTTTAAGGCTTTGTAAGCACATATCACAAATGGGTAGAATGATTAAAAAATAAATACAAATGATAATAATTATTATAATTATAATAATTAAAAGTAAAAACAAATGTGTGGCAGTGACATTTTCAGTTTCCTCAAGCACCCCGGAAAAGAGTTGTTTTAAATTTTTGCTTCATTCATATTGATCATTATCGCTACTCTAACAAGATCTGATTGCCTTTTCTTGCATTTTTCGGAGGCATCATGCAAACCCTGAAGCAATGTACAACCAAATAACCAAATACAACACAAATGATGATCTAAAGCGACCTAGTCTCATCACCAGCATGGTGCATACTGCCTCTATAATTATGGGGTATGCAAATAATACTAAAAACTGGTCTGTGACAACTGTAGTAATAACTTATAAAATCAGCAATGTAGTAACATAAAACCAGTGACTTTAAGCAGTGAAGACAAATATTTCACATCTCCTAGCTACTATTGTTTGGTTACAGTAGGGGCATCTGATCATGTTTTGGATATCTGGTCAACCTGCATGGCCGTTGGTTTAACAAGGAAAGCTAGCTGGTTAAGCTAGTTGAGAAGCCTGATGGGGACACCAGCATCCTAAACACAAATCTGTTTATTTTAACAGGGCCTATGTTACTTACAGCTCAATATTGTGGATGAGTATGCACTGACTGGGCCCCTTCAACACAACCTTTTATGTCCAGACATTCAGGACAGATGCAGCATGCAGAAAGTGTGCAGTTACATACATGGACACCCTTGTGTAAAGCATGCTTTCAGAAATAACATTTTCAAAGAATAGTAAATGCAAACTGAATGTAAGGTTTCGACACTTAATTGCATGTTAATTGCAATTAAATACAATTGTATCATAGTTTCAATTTATATTAAAGGCAATTAGTTGAACCGATTTTGACATTTAATCAGGACTTCATAACTTCTTCTGTTGTCTTCGAAATATGGTTAAAGTGTACTGAATGCTGAATGAACTGACAAGCATTTATAGTCTACTAATAGTACTAGTACTAGTATACTTCAATCCAATTCCTTTTGAAACTGTTATGTTGACTATTTAAATATATTTAGAATTACCCATTTGTGCAACGCTTTACAATAACCTTCCTTAGATAACCTAGCATCAACTAACAATAAACAATGAATTGTTACAGCATTTATGAATCTTTGTTAATAAAAAATACACCTGTTCATTGTTAGTTTATGTTAGCCTACATTCATTAAATTATATTAACAGATACAGGTTTTAAAGTATTAGTATGTATAAATATATTAGCATATAAAAATGTATCAGTATATGTTGAAATTAACATTAACTATGATGCTTTAGAAAAAAAAACAATTCATAGTTCAATTGAATTCATAGTTCATAGGTCTGTGCACACCACTGTTTTGTCACCTCATATCACACCAAAAACACATACACTTATGCATAATTATACACACAAAACAAACAAACAAAATACACACATAAACACAAGCCCCTGAACATTCAAAGACAGATTTTTCCAAAATGAAGCCCTGCACAGAGGTGATAGTCTCACAGGAGTATAAGGACCCAACATCCACCCCAGCTGTTCACACACACACACACACACACACACACACAGAGAGAGCTCTCTGAAGTCCCCCTGGGTGAAATCAGACAGTAATAGGCCTCTCTCTAGCAGGCAGATGCATTATTTAAAACAGGGGATGAGACACAGAGTGAGGGATGGGGGAGAAAGTCTTGTAACCTGGGTCAAATATGCACTTAAAGAGTTTGAGAGGGAGTGTTTGTAAATGTGTTCATTCCCCCGTACTGTACAGACCCTCCAGGTAGAGTGAAACGGCTCTCGGTTTTCACGCTGTGCCTCGAGGGAACCGGCGCTCGTGTTACTCACTCTGCTGAGTCTTGTAGTACAGTAGCTTAAGTATTTCTGCACATGAAGTAGAAAAAAATGAAACGCTTCTGACAAGAATGTGTGTGTTCGCATGTGTGAATATTCTCCCCATCGTCTCACACTCCTCTGAACATTTGCATGTTTACAACAGCCTAACATCTTCCTGTTCCTCGACAACAAAGGCAGAAAAAACATCTTCCACCTCAGATATCTCTCAGTCTGTGGCAGCGCTGGAAATCAAATCTTCACCTTTCTTCAGGTCCTTCTGAATCTACTGTCACAAACTGCAAACAGACCAAAGCGTCTAGAAACACGCTTTATGAAGCCCTCCAGTTGGGAACGGCAGCCAACTTCAAAAATACCATTGTAGTCTCTCCAAGAGAGACAGATGAAAAACAAAACCGACATAAAAGGTTCCTCGCAGTTCCTTGTGCAGATTAAAGGAGATGAATTCTTGGCTGCCCTTAATGCACGTTTAAGCCCAGGCATAGAAATAGATATTAATTAAGAGCGTGTCTGGAAGAAATAGGCCAGAAAAAGAGCAGGGCTTTGAAGCAAAGCTAATCTTCAAAAGCCTGTGATGTTATGATGTTGCATAAGGCCACCGAGGATATTTTGACATAATGGGAACAAAATAAGTGGTTGCTTTTTTTCACCTATAAATAGGTAAATACTACATTTTGTTCATGGAATTACAATCCGCTAGTTAAAAATCACATCAAAATATACACGTACTGTGATAACAAGGTGCGAGTGGTTGGCTCACCTGAAAGAAGGCTAGAATTAGAGGAAATAACTGTGGAAGCTTTGTTTCTCGTGGGGTGTGGGCGCACACATACATTCAACACATGATGAATTAATATGCAAATAAAGCAAAAACAGACCTATTAGCGCAAACACACACACACTCACTACCCACCACCAACAGCATTTGCCAAACAGACCAATTTGTGAGAATTTATCTGCATGTGCTGTGCAGATGGTGAAGCCAATGTGCAGATGCAACATGCGTGACTTTTTCAAACAAACACACACGCACTATGATATAACCTAATTCTGGTCTTCACAGCCTCATTTTACTGGTTACTAAAATATATACTGGATGTATAGGTACAGTGGTCCTAAAAACATTTGAATGCTTACAAATGTATGAATGTCTTTGCTATATAACAACATATCAAAGCAAGTGTATTTGATGTTGTCATATCTAGTAATATATAAAAAATACTTTAAAATGCAATTTATAGAAACAATGACTTAAAGGGATACTGTAGTTGTCCCAAAAATGAAAACTCTGTCATCATTTACTTTCTTTCAACAGACAAAATAATGTTTTTGTTAGTATCCAAATAATTTGGGTTAATAATGACTTCCATCATATGGACAAAAACATAGAAACATTTCTCTGTCTTCTTTTATGTTTCACATAAGAAATAGTCATAAAAATTTACTATTTTTTTCATATATATACTTTTTATTTATTTACTTATATTCATTTTTTTAATAATAGTTTTATTTTTTTATTTTTTTTAAGTAAAGACAAAAATCACTGATGATGCATCCCAGTGCATCAAGACAATGTGTCTTACAGATGAAAACCTAGTTTGGCATTAATAATTCTGTATTTTATTTATTTGTTAAAAAAAATAAGTGCATATTAAGTATTTGAAAATATATTTCTGCCAAATTAAAGTAATGTGATGCAAAAAAAGTATACTTAATATGTGTGTGTGTGTGTGTGTGTGTGTGTGTGTGTGTGTGTGTGTGTGTGTTAGAGCTGTGAAAAAGCAAAAAAAAGTGTTTGT
>NW_015505384.1:1421192-1421612 GCF_001515645.1 Sinocyclocheilus grahami
AAATTAAAGTAATGTGATGCAAAAAAAATATACTTTATATGTGTGTGTGTGTGTGTGTGTGTGTGTGTGTGTGTGTGTGTGTGTGTGTATTAGTGCTGTCAAACCAAAAGTAAAAGTTTTTGTTTACATAATATGTGTGTGTACTGTGCATATTTATAATGTGTATATAAATACACAAAAATACATGTATACATTTTAAAAATATTTACACGTGTATATATATAAATAAATAAATAAACAAAACATTTTTCTAAATATATACATGCATGTGTGTATTTATAAATACATAATAAACATACAGAGTACACACAAATGTTATGTAAACAAAAACTTTTATTTTGGATGTGATTAATAATTTGACAGCACTAATATATATATATATACAGTGGGGCAAATAAGTATTTGATACACTGCTGATTT
>NW_015505384.1:1422020-1423010 GCF_001515645.1 Sinocyclocheilus grahami
ACCTACGATGAAAATTACAGATCTCTCCATTCTTTGTAAGTGGGAAAACTTGAAAAATCGGCAGTGTATCAAATACTTATTTGCCCCACTGTATATATATATATATATATATATATATATATATATACTTATATTACAGTATATTATATGAGTTCTCATAGCCAACAAATTGACTTCCTCCCTGATTTCTCTCCACCCTTGTGGCCTCTGCATACAGGGATGATCTGTTTTTAATTTCCATTACAAATTTTTTTTTTTAAATTAATAACAGTGTCAGGCCACAGCGATTCAAAGGAAGGGTAACAAGATCTGCCATACCGATCTATGCCACATGACTTGTTTGTTGAGCAAACAAAGACTGAGTCTGGATCTCCCAGAAGAGAAACCGCCTCCTGTAATAATCTGGTGAATAAACTGCATCTAATTGGCTCCTCGGATGACTCTTCATTATCAGAATGGCTGCACATTGTGTCAGCTCTCCCACAAAAGGGGAGACTTATCAAGCACATTTACGTCCTTCAAAACGTGCCGGCAGCAGGGATGAGCTCAGCTGCCAACTATAGTGAACACTCACCTCCAGCCAATCCTTTTCACTCTAATTCTCATCAATATGACCCTATAGTCAGTCCTACAGTCTGTTAAACAGTGCACTCGCAGTCCTCAATCTCCGTCAACATCTATGAAAGAGCCTCAGAGCCAGAAATCAAACTTTGCTTAACACCGTCATCCTCAAACAGATGAGCTTTATTCACTCTTTGTCTGCCTTAAGAGTGTTTATGGGTTTTATCCAGGATTTTATGTTTTGAAGCGCTATCGACGTACAGCTGTGTTTGTCTGAGTGTGCATTGTGGCTCTTGACCAATGAGATCGAGATGTGTCATTAGAATCCCATTAGGCCTTGTGTTCCCTAGAGATAACCTCTGACCTATCGATTCCCTCACCCGCTTCCCAAGAGCCCTCCAAAAGAACTCAAAATGCTAGCAATACTTT
>NW_015505384.1:1423310-1433551 GCF_001515645.1 Sinocyclocheilus grahami
AAAAGTGTCTTTCAGGACTCAACTGTTCCCAAGAGCACTCCAAAAAGGACCACAATGTTAGCAATACCGGCAAGAAAACGTTTGCTATTCAGAACTTAACTCACATTGTTAGCAACTTTGAACAAAGTTTGAAGTTTAAACAAAGAAGTGTAATCCAAGTCCAAAATTACACTGAAAGCAATATCTTGCTAATTTAACGGACACTAAACTCTTTAGCAATATTTAGTTGTTTAAAAAGTAACTGATTCTATATAAAGCTAATACTTTGGAGCTTCAGATTTGTTAGAGATGCTTAAAGAAAACTGATGCAATCTAAAACAAAATGCACACTGTTAGCAATATTGCTTTTTGTAGCTAACAAATTAGCAGGTCAGTGACATGAAAATAAATACAAAAAAGAGGAAAGGGAACAAACATACAATGAGAGAATTGAAGGAAAAAAGGATGCTGGGAAAGACTCAGGGATTGATCTGATATGACATAAGGGGAAGTTTATGTTTATAGGAGGAATATTATCTGATCCCTAAATCCTCAAAAAGTTTTGTGCATCAGGCTGAGTGCCATCATTGAGAAAATCCTCCATCTAATGTTTCCACCCTCTCAAGAAGCAGTGAGATAAAGAGAAACATTGCTAGGTTAGATGCAGTCTATATAGAAGAAATATTGAAGTCTGAAATGCAATCTAATCCTCAAGGGAGATGGGCGTTTATGCTAGAAAGAACACTCTACAATAGGGTGACCAGGTTTTTTTTTCAGCCTCAAATGGCACCAAAAAGGGAAATAGTGACAGAAATGATGGTAGTTCTAAAAGATGTGCTTTATTTCATAAAAACAGGAGTAACTTTAGTGTTGTTCCAATCCAATCTCACAATTTTATGAGGTGGCAATTCCATATGAATATGAAAACATACAATTTACAAACATAAGGCCTGCCCCAAACCTATTCCAAAACATAACCGTCAATGGGGTGTGAGCAGATCATATGAAAACATACAAATTACATTTTAGAATTCATATATGAATTTGTCACTAATTCACCAAAATTTTAAATTACAAATTGCCATGAGATTGTGTTGGTTGTTCTTTCGTTTAAGCCTATTGTATCTTTACTGGCTAATTGTGATCTGCATTGTCTCAATTATGAAATTATGCGGGGAAAAAAATGATTGAAATTATTGGGGATGGAAAAAATCACATGCATTTTCTACATACATATTTATTTATTTGCAATTTTGTGTAAAAAAAGATTCTTTAAAATTATAAAATTCTGTATACATTTATTGCAGTCATTAAACTGTGCAATGTAGAGATGCCAGTACATTATACAATAATTATATGGACATTTCATTTAACCCTAAAACACAATTTGCACATTTGCAATGCAGTGAAAAATTTTAAATACAGTTAAACACCTGTAAAAATACAATATGGAAAATTCCTTCATATTAATACAATACACTGTGCCCTGTTTTTTTTTAAAAGATTTGGCACAGTGTGACTCTCTTCTGTAGATATTGGTATTGGCCATTAAAACCCCTATCAGTCAACCACAAGTCATGATATCAATTATTCATGATTATCTATTTCCTCACCGGAAGATAAAGTACCTAGATGCACTGCAATTTTCAATATTTCAGTCGACTTTGTCTCTTTTTCTCACACATTGACTCTATGTGAGTCATGCATCGACTTGATCATGGATGGAATGAGTACATGTGCTGAGCTATGTGATTGCTGTGGTCTCTCTCCCATTCACACACACACACATGCAGAGTGGGCAGATGTCCTACAGAGTGCAGATTAGGTTGATATGGAGAAGGAGCTCTCTGCTGAGTCTCTCCACCTATACCACCTGCAATCAATCCTGGGGAAGGGCTTCATCCTCACCACGCAATTACAATCAGCCATATTCAGTATCGGGTTTGTCCTCTTTGTTCCTCATTATTGACTACCACTCAACTCTGTGCACTCAACCTCAACAGAATGACAGGAAGGCCGCTGGGAGAAAAATGGACGTGGACTGACAATCTGAGGGAGTTGAGTGGAAGTGCAGGCTAGACATAAGAGAGCTACTTGCAGAAATGGGCGGGAAGAGAAAATAATTGAAGCTTAAAAATTGGGGGTTTAAAAGATTGCATCCTCATTTTACATTCGTTCTGGCTATGGCCAGAAAAGTGAAATTATACTCCTGTACAACCTGAAATAAACATTTGTTAAGAGAATAATATGTGAACACTGCTCAACAAATGTTCAAAAAATACTCAAATTTCAAATAACTCTACTTCACTTAGTCTAGATATTAATGACAGAGGAAAATTACAAAAGAGATCTCTTTATTGCAACTGTTTCTCAAAATGAAAGCAAACTGAGACATTTTTGAGTGTCCAGGTAAAGTAAATAAAAATAATAAATAAAAACAATCATTTTCCAGAAAATAACCCATTTCAAGAAAGGTTTCAATGCAATGACCCTAAAAAAAAAGTATGTGTCCATGTACAACATCTTATGTCTATATATATATATATATATATATATATATAGTTTTTATTCATTTTTTATTTCAATTTTATTTTTATTTTAGTACATCAAGTTAATCTACATAAAATTTAGATGCGTTTTGGCAGCTAGCACAAACCAAGTATGTTTAAAGTTTTTAATTATTTTTTAAAGTTTAGCTTTAGTTTAAGTTTAGTATAAATACATATGTGTGTATGTGCATGTGTGCATCTTTACTATTAGTGTTATTATAAAAATATAAATTACTTCATACCTATAAATGTATATAAAACATCCATGTGAATTTGTATAAATTACATATTTTTAAATTTAAGATTAATTATTGAACAAAAAAAATCACATTTTTAAATACAGATTTGATGTATTTTAACCGTAATTGTGATTGTCTTTATTGCATATTATATAACTATTATTATCACTGTTGCTTAGATTTTAAATCAGGGCTGGGTAACTTCGGTCCTGGAGGGCCACTGTCCTGCAAAATTTAGCACCAACCTTAATCAAACACACCTGCCTGTAGCTTTCTAGTGATCTTGAAGACATTGATTAGCTTGTTCAGGTGTGTTTGATCAGGGTTGGAGCTAAACTCTGCAGGACAGCGGCCCTCCAGGACCGAAGTTGCCCAGCCCTGATTTAAATGCTGAACATTTAAACAGTGTAAATCCATTGTATATTTTCAATCTGTAATCCCTTAAATTTCTTAAAATAAAAACTTAGCAAAGTCCAAAAAAATCGATAGCTGAATTACAGAATTTTAATACTTAGGGTCAGAGTTTTAGAACAAACCCAAACCAGAACGTTTGAAGAATATCAATACTGCCTTGCAAACTCTGAAAACCAGTCGACTCTTCTCTTCCCCCACTCCTCATTCGGAGAATTGAGATAAAAATAAGACTAGGGGAAGGAGTGCAATCTGCGCAGGTTAATAACTTCACATTGACCCAGCAGACAAAAAACACTCTTCCTCCATCTGTCCTAATGAGACCGAGAGAGAGAAAGGGAGGAAGTGATAAAAGGAGGCTTAGAAAAAAAACAATGATAAAGATTGAAAACTGAGGGTAGACAGAGAGGACAGGATAAGACCATGATATAAATTAATAGACGGGTTAATAAAATAAAATAAAGATGGCAAAAGCACTGCCAGGGCCCCACCCTCGCCTCACAGTTGGGGCCCGGCCCCAAAGAGGGCCCCTCATCAAGAGGGGAAAAAAAGGGACCATCTCCCCTGTCTGAGGTGCCATATGCTCACAATAACAGTCAAATTCGCACACAGATATCAGCCCTTTCCTATGCATATCAATTAGGTTTAATTAAGAATGCCGCTTGTCAACACACATACACACACACACACACACACACACCTCCTTCCACATGCTGAAGCTGTGTGTGAATACGGAGCATCTTGTCACAGCCGAGACTCTCAAAAAAAATGCAACTAATTGATATTCACATATTCTAGAACCATAGGCCTCTCCGGTCAACAGATGGTGTTCATTTAACCCTAGGAGCCCAAAGCAAACAACACTGTGTCTTTTCAACACCTCCTGAAATACGCTTTCATGACAAACAACATTTATTCGGAGTCACTGGAAATTACACATAGAACCGCCGGGACAATTTCTCCCCAGCTGAGTGATCAGAAATATGTGGAGATAACGTTCATGTTGATGTGTGTAAACGGAGGCGTGTTTGTCACTGCGTCTGTGACAAGCATGGCACTGGCGTTCGGGGAGAATGGCGCCTGGATTTGGGCTGAAGAGTCTCAGCCGCGCACTGATAGGAGCAGCAGCTACTTAATGATGGTACCCGTCCCCCTAGAGGGGGTCTGTTGCCATAGTAACAGATGCAGTTTGGGTGGGATGCTCTCAGCCAGTAACAGGGTGGAAGGAGGGAGGGGGAACGGGGAGAGGCGTTGGAGAATAGGATGGTCCTCGAGGGCCTTTTAAACACCCAGACAGCCCGCTCACTCGAATGAGCCTTACATTTCATCAGCTGTTGATGGCGTAAAGGACTTTCATTTACTTTGCATCACAGACACAACAAAAACACGTATTTAAGAGACACCAAGTCAACTGATTTAGTATGCATGGTTTTCCTGCTGGATTGGACTGTTATCCAGCTAAACCAAGCAAAAAAGTACTTACAAACTATTCATGTGAAGTGATGTTTGTCAAAACACCTAGACTGATTTTTCTTTTTTGGTCATCAATTTTTCAGTTGCTTTTTGTTTTGTTTGTTTGCATAGCTTTGCTATGTTTTGTTTAGTTGTTATTATAATAATATACTGTATAATAGTGTGTTTGTATAGTATGGTGTGTGTATAGTATATATACAGTGGCATGCAAAAGTTTGGGAACCCCTTGCAGAATCTGTGAAAATGTGAATAATTTTAACAAAATAAAAGAGATCATACAAAATGCATGTTATTTTTTATTTAGTACTGTTCTTTAGCATGCCACTGTATATTTATTTTTTTCTTTGACATTTATTGTAAGATGTATCACACATATATTTTTATAATAGAAATACACAGTATAAAAAAGTCCCATTGTAGATCCATGATGTGCGAGATGAGAATTTAAAGAAAGAAAGAAAGAAAGAAAGAAAGAGAGAAAAAAACATTGCATTGCCTTATGTTATAATTGTGCTTTATAATTAAAATGTGTTGAACACCTCTAAAGCAGAGCTGTATATGTTCAGAGAAATAGTCACTATGGCTGCTTACATACACTGAAATGTACCCTTTTGGAGCCAAAAGTTGAGGTCTGTAAACTTGTAAAAACTATGTCGCATAACCTCCTTTCTGGAATACCCACCCGGTTGGTTATAAACCAACTGACTAACGAGATTATATTTTTATAACTAATGACAGTGCTACAGATATTTAAAAGTAATGCTATCGCCTCCTTTGGGTCCTAAGGTCTCCAACCTGCAATCACACGTCAAGTCTGAAACTTGCCCATCCTGTCAGTCCAGTTAGCAAATGACAGGCCCACAGCAACACAAGCACAAGGCCACTTTTGAGAGGAAGTTTAAGGTTGTCATTATGTCTCTGTGGCAACTTGGTCTCTTTGCTCCCTCGTCTCTTCCTCTTTCTCTCAGGTGCCATGGTTTCACCATGATTAACGTAAGGATATTGTCTTCTCTTATTGCACATACACACTCAGAAGAGTGCACTCCCTTTCCATCTCTCCACATGCATTTCACAGCTGTGCAACAGTGACAATGTTCCTCTGTCTTCCCAGGTGGCATTGAAAGCAAGATGAACTCAATGTATGCCAACATGTTAGACTGAACATTAATCAACCTTTTCAAAGATCAGCAGATCAGTTTTACTTTGTTTCTAGACTGGTTTACTCAACTGAAAACAAAACGAAAAAAGTAAGTTCATCAAGTCAATGGATAACTTTAACTGAAACTTCAGTGGCAATTAATTGGCTTGTAGCCATTCCTTAATGAGCTTATTTTCATTAGTATCGTTTAAGTGCAGTGCTGTGGAAATGACATGAAGTTGTAGCTGTATGTTATGAAAGGTAATAAAGTCCACATTTGAATTATTCAGTCTGGATCTCATTAAGACAAACAAGAATCAGTGAGTGTTGGTGAAGAGCGCTCCCCTCCAACTTTATGGGCCAAGCTTCACTGGAATGACACATATATTGACACATATACGCAGGGTTTTGTCTTCGGCTAATTTTTTTACAACGATTTAAAAGCAGATTTACGCATGTATTTTCAAGTCACAAACACGGTCAGTCATTCAGGGGCGCAATTCTGGTCCGACAGGTGGGTGGGTTAGTTTTAATACTATTTTAATATGCAATGGATTATCAAAATTAAGACAACACAAAGAAAATTATTATTATTAACATCATTTAAGGAAAAATAATAAAGTCACTGTATAATGTCAAAAACCAACAAACAATAAATAAAATTAGCACCACTATGCACTTTTTGTTTGCATAAACATTAAAATACTAATATTAAAAATGATGGCTGGATTTTAAACAATCAAAAAATCTTGGTTTGGTGACTTACAACATAACACGTTAGCTACTAAATTTGACCAAAAGTAAATAAATAAATACATGAAATATGAAATGATAAACCTCACATTTCAGTCTTCAATTCATTTTAAGAGAAGGATCAAAATCATAAATTATAGACATTTTAGAGTTCACATCTACAGGTTAAGATTTACAACGAAAAATCGATCCGATTTTCGAATTGGTCTGAACAAAAAAAAGGGTTACACTTTATTTCGATAGTCCACTTTAGACATTCTACTAACTATAAGTAACTTTGTAACTACATGTCAACTAATTCTCATTAATTTTCAACTACATGTCTACTAACTCTCAGAGTAGACTTAGGGTAGGTTTAGGGTTAGTAGAATAAGTTGACAAAGAAAGTGTTAGAAGATATTAAGCAGACAGTCTACTAATACTCTACTAACTGCTAGTTGATATGTAGTTGCAAAGTTACTTGCTGTTAAAAGGATGTCTAAAGTGGACTATCGAAATAAAGTGTTACCAAAAAAAGGCAGATGGGCTGAATGAAAATATAACTCCACTGTCTGACAGCAGGTGGTGCTAATGGAGCAGCAGAAATAGAGCGGATTCCCCGGTAACTGCTGTAAATGAAGCAGCACTGCACTTTTAAGCACTGCTTTATTAGGCATTACTGAGGGTAAATGAAAAGCAAATATCATAGAAACACTCAGTTCTCCCTTATGCATTCATAGAATTAATTAATTCATACATTCTTTCATTTAATTTCTTTCAGCACTCTGCCTTCATTCATGTTTTCACACAAATGAAACCTACGCTGCATGTTGCGCCTGCGTGAGACTTAATTTTACTTAATGCTGAGCAGTATTTATCTCAAGTTTTACCACATATTTATAGACTAATCCTTACTAAAGATTCAGTCAAGAGCAAATTTGAGCAGTGATTTTTCTTTTGTTCTTTAATATTAATAACAGACAGCAAGCTGCTCTCACTTTCAGACCAAATGCATGCAGTTCTGACACACACATCAGATTTTCTCAGTTTACTTTCATTTAAAACTTTTTTTTTTTAACTTAGTTAAGACTGTACTTACGAGGATACTCGCCAAAATGGCCATTTTGACTTAATTTTGTGTGTATTTGGTAGGGATGCTCCGATCGTTATCTCAAGTTTTACAACATATTTATAGACTAATCCTTACTAAAGATTCAGTCAAGAGCAAATTTGAGCAGTGATTTTTCTTTTGTTCTTTAATATTAATAACAGACAGCAAGCTGCTCTCACTTTCAGACCAAATGCATGCAGTTCTGACACACACATCAGATTTTCTCAGTTTACTTTCATTTAAAACTTTTTTTTTTAACTTAGATGAGACTGTACTTACGAGGATACTCGCCAAAATGGCCATTTTGACTTAATTTTGTGTGTATTTGGTAGGGATGCTCCGATCGATTGGCCGATAATCACATTTTATGACTCGATCTGTACTCACTACACTTGGCCGATCTCATGAACCGATCGCAATTTGATGACGTCAACGCGTGACGACGTACATGATGTGCGGGGACAAAAATGATTTTTCGCTGCAGTCATGTCATCGCCGGTGTGGAAATGCTATGACATTTCGAGAAACAATAAAAAATTCGCTATTTGTCGTGTATGTTTTGCATGATGATATGATAAATGGATGGTTAATTTTTAACAGCAGATTCAGTGACATTAGAGCTGATCTGTGCCTCACTGCACATGTCTGGAGCACGTTACGGCTCTATAGGAGCCGGAGCTCTAATGCTTGTGTTTATTTCAGCCAGCCGCGGCACGTTTCTGGACAGAACAAAACCTTGTCGGAGCCGTAAGGGATAACGGTAACATAACACGCTGATTGTGTTATAAACATTATAAACATTATAAACATTTATTTATAAAACAAAGTAACTTCTTTGGCCATATTAGCCTACTCAATAGCATTAACACAGGCTTTACTCCTTTCAAACTTTATCTGCAATGTCACTGTTTCTGTCACTGCAACTTTCCGATTAGGCGAACGAACACACACACACACACACACACACAAAGACACAAAATCGTCTGCCTCATGAAAAAAATGTATTTAAAAAAATGTAGTTAATATTTGCTTCATTTATGATTTATTTTATCCACCCGCGACCCACCCGCAAATAATCAGAATGCATTTTTTATTACACGAGCCATGGATTATCCGCAGCGCCATTGGATATAGGAAAAGCTAAATATGTTTGCTGCATAAATCAGACGGACTTACTGAAAATGCAAATTAATTCTCTGCCAGCAGGAGGTGCTTTAAAATGGAGAAACAGATTTCCCCAGTAACAGCTGTACACAAAGCAGCGCTAAGCTCACAAACGCTGCTTTATCAGGCATATAACATGCAAGATTAAATGAAAATGACATCGAAAATTTTCTAAAGATGTCTTCCTTCAGAAATACAGTGATATAAAAACACTCGTGCCTCGTTTTGATTTTTAAACGTGCAGTACGTGCTCATGTTTATTCAACGAAGCCTTTTGGAAAATCGGTCAGTTTTGATATTGTGGTGAGCGCCACAAATAAATAAATGTATGGGAAACACATCCCACAGCACAACCACCTGAGCCCAACTTCAGTCTACTCATCACCTTAACTTTAACAACGTTTGTTTTCACGGTGCCATAGCCACACTGATAAACAGGCACCCGATGAAACCGTCTATATAAAAGCTTGAAGCATCAGAATCGGCATCAGTTTCGGCCGATCACCATGACAAGAAATCGGTACTCAGTATCGGATGCAAAAATCCTGATCGGAGCATCCCTAGTATTTGGCCATTTAAGCACGAAAAGAAAAGTGAACTCAGCTCTGTAATAGTGCGATGTCAGAGGCGCGGCTCTCTCTCTCTGTGTGCGCGCACATAAAATAGTGCTCAAGTACTGAATTTAGTTCTCTACATTCTACTTCTGATTGGCTAGTAATGTTAGTCTGGTTAAAAGTGAAAGCTGTATTCCTCTCATACCATTGGTAGGCGTTTTTTTTAAATGTAGGACAGTCTTTTGTTTTTTTTCCTCCAGCCAAACGACTGACGCCGGAAATCCGGCACAGTGCCGGAAAACTTTAAGCCCTGTGAAACTCCTCAGTCCATGAGAAAAGTCAAAAATCATTCAAATACTTTCAAGCTATGGACATCTGAAAATTAACTGCCTTCTTTCTGTGGTCTAGCACTACGCATGGCTTGATTAAATGTTGTTTAACGTCTCATGGAACAGTAGGTTAAGGCCAGTGAGCCGAAGAACAGCGGGTCCCCGTCCATCACTCATAACTCTAAACAGCAGCCGCAGCTTCTCTCCACAGTGACCACGGCATCAATCCTGAGCCGGGCCTGCAGTGAGCCAGTCTGGGCACTCATGTCAGCACTTCATTAACACGGGCAGAGAACGGGACCGAGCCCGATACACAGACCCTACAATCCAGACCGCAGCTCTGCTACTGGCCCAGACGCTCCTGCGGAAAAACTGAGAATGTTTAGACACCTGCTGTGCAGAGCACTCGTGCTTCTGGGAAGTCGCGATGGACCATGCACTGTCATATTCCAGTTTTATTCTCAAATAGTCATGCATACAAACGCAAACCAGGTCCAAACCCAGCAGTTGTGTGTTCAAATAGTTCTTCAATCGATTCCGATTTTATTGCTTATTTAAAAA
Organism: Sinocyclocheilus grahami; assembly: GCF_001515645.1. Lineage (NCBI taxonomy): Eukaryota > Metazoa > Chordata > Actinopteri > Cypriniformes > Cyprinidae > Sinocyclocheilus > Sinocyclocheilus grahami. Next base: position 1,433,551 of record NW_015505384.1, read on the forward strand.
A
>NW_015505384.1:1433730-1440343 GCF_001515645.1 Sinocyclocheilus grahami
AAAAATGTAGTTAATATTTGCATCATTTATGATTTATTTTATTCACCCGCGACCCACCCGCAAATAATCAGAATGCATTTTTTATTACACGAGCCATGGATTATCCGCAGCGCCATTGGATATAGGAAAAGCTAAATATGTTTGCTGCATAAATCAGACGGACTTACTGAAAATGCAAATTAATTCTCTGCCAGCAGGAGGTGCTTTAAAATGGAGAAACAGATTTCCCCAGTAACAGCTGTACACAAAGCAGCGCTAAGCTCACAAACGCTGCTTTATCAGGCATATAACATGCAAGATTAAATGAAAATGACATCGAAAATTTTCTAAAGATGTCTTCCTTCAGAAATACAGTGATATAAAAACACTCGTGCCTCGTTTTGATTTTTAAACGTGCAGTACGTGCTCATGTTTATTCAACGAAGCCTTTTGGAAAATCGGTCAGTTTTGATATTGTGGTGAGCGCCACAAATAAATAAATGTATGGGAAACACATCCCACAGCACAACCACCTGAGCCCAACTTCAGTCTACTCATCACCTTAACTTTAACAACGTTTGTTTTCACGGTGCCATAGCCACACTGATAAACAGGCACCCGATGAAACCGTCTATATAAAAGCTTGAAGCATCAGAATCGGCATCAGTTTCGGCCGATCACCATGACAAGAAATCGGTACTCAGTATCGGATGCAAAAATCCTGATCGGAGCATCCCTAGTATTTGGCCATTTAAGCACGAAAAGAAAAGTGAACTCAGCTCTGTAATAGTGCGATGTCAGAGGCGCGGCTCTCTCTCTCTGTGTGCGCGCACATAAAATAGTGCTCAAGTACTGAATTTAGTTCTCTACATTCTACTTCTGATTGGCTAGTAATGTTAGTCTGGTTAAAAGTGAAAGCTGTATTCCTCTCATACCATTGGTAGGCGTTTTTTTTAAATGTAGGACAGTCTTTTGTTTTTTTTCCTCCAGCCAAACGACTGACGCCGGAAATCCGGCACAGTGCCGGAAAACTTTAAGCCCTGTGAAACTCCTCAGTCCATGAGAAAAGTCAAAAATCATTCAAATACTTTCAAGCTATGGACATCTGAAAATTAACTGCCTTCTTTCTGTGGTCTAGCACTACGCATGGCTTGATTAAATGTTGTTTAACGTCTCATGGAACAGTAGGTTAAGGCCAGTGAGCCGAAGAACAGCGGGTCCCCGTCCATCACTCATAACTCTAAACAGCAGCCGCAGCTTCTCTCCACAGTGACCACGGCATCAATCCTGAGCCGGGCCTGCAGTGAGCCAGTCTGGGCACTCATGTCAGCACTTCATTAACACGGGCAGAGAACGGGACCGAGCCCGATACACAGACCCTACAATCCAGACCGCAGCTCTGCTACTGGCCCAGACGCTCCTGCGGAAAAACTGAGAATGTTTAGACACCTGCTGTGCAGAGCACTCGTGCTTCTGGGAAGTCGCGATGGACCATGCACTGTCATATTCCAGTTTTATTCTCAAATAGTCATGCATACAAACGCAAACCAGGTCCAAACCCAGCAGTTGTGTGTTCAAATAGTTCTTCAATCGATTCCGATTTTATTGCTTATTTAAAAAAAAACAAAAAAAAACAACAACAACAACAACAATTATGACTGAGCAAGTTTTCACATAAAAAATTCAGGGTTTCTGCAATGAGCCCTGCTATATTTGACCAAACTATTATGTATTTCCCATGTGTTTTATGTTTAACAGCCAAAATATGATTTGAGCAGCAGTGGATCCTGGTTTCTGGTATATATAGGCAGTCGCCCAGAGTGGCAGTGTTCGGATGACACGTGGCGCTATGCATGTACACAGCTCTCAGACGTATGCTCCAGTTTCTCTCAATTATGCATTCTTCTAACCCTGAAACTGTTGGATAACCTTTCTCTGAGCCATCCTCAAAAGCAACTTGACCAAAAAAAATATCTCTTTACCTGCTAAAAGGCAGAATATGAGAGATGATAAGTTTGTTGTATGAATTTAAATCCATTTAAATCAATTAAAAATTACGTTTTTCGGATTTTAATATAATTTAAACTATATTGTATTCCTGTGATGCAACCCTGAATTTTCAGCATCATTACTTCAGTCTCATGATCCTTTAGAAATCGTTCTAATATGCTGATGAATTATCATTATTATATTTTATTTTCTTATATTATATTTTCTTATATTATTTATTATTATATTTATTATGTTTCTATATGTTAGAAATAGTTGTGCTGCTTACTTTTTTTTGGAACCTGTGACCTGTGATTCCTTGATAAATAAAGTTAAAAAGAACAGCATTTATTTTAAAATAGAAATATTTTGTAACAATATACACTACCGTTCAAACGTTTGGGGTCAGTTTTTTCTTTCCTTTTTTGAAAGAAATGAATAGGTTTTTATTCAGCAAGGATATGTTAAATTGATTAAAAAGTGGTGCAGTAGTAAAGACTGGTATTGTTAGAAAAAATATATATTTTGAATGTATATTAAAATAGAAACCGTTATTTTAAATTGTAATAATATTTCACAATATCACTGTTTTTTTCTGTATTTTTGATTAAATAAATGCAGCCTTGGTGAGCAGAAGAGGCTTCTTTAAAAAATAAAACTTTTGAACTGCAGTGTATATAAGCGTTCTTTTTTTTATCAGAAATTCATTTTATCAGTCTTATTTGAACATTTTCAGTGTTAATGCTGGTGGTGATCGACAGCAGGTCAAAAGTGACAGTAAAGAGATTTTATAATGGTACAAAAGTTTTATATTTTAAATCAATGCTGTTCTTTTAAATTATTTGGTAACACTTTATAATAACTTTCATTAATAAATCATTAACAAACATTATATAATGCTTAATGGATCATTAGTTAATAAATATTCACATAGCTATAGATATGAGTTAATGTTTTCTAATAAACGTATTACACATTTAACAAATCATTATTTCATGCAAGTTAAAATGCTTACAAATGTCATTAAACTTTTAATTCCATATGTTTAACAAACATTATATAATGCTTAATGGATCATTAGTTAATAAATATTCACATAGCTATAGATATGAGTTAATGTTTTCTAATAAACGTATTACACATTTAACAAATCATTATTTCATGCAAGTTAAAATGCTTACAAATGTCATTAAACTTTTAATTCCATATGTTCAAGCACTTATTGAAAATCTACAAATGATTTTAACAGATGTTATAAAATGATTAAAAGCTTGTGTTAATGCACAACACTGTTGCTGCTACTGAGGTGTGATCCGGGTAAGCTTAGGGCCAGGTTTGGTGGTATGGGTAGGTTTAAAGGTTGGTTAAGATTCAACAGTGTACCGGGGTCAGTTTGTTTATTAAAAGGGAACACTGTTCAATCTGTTTATATTATATTGCTTTGATAAATGAACAAGTATTTTCTTTATAAAAAACAGATTTGTTTGCTCCTGTTTATTTATGATTCAAGGAATATCCTGTTTAATGATATACTAAAGAGCAGTATACTAATGTGAGTGTTGAGGCAATAAAAAAACTGTTTATTGCAATAATCTTTCATAATATTACAGTTTTACTGAATTTCTTATCAAATAAAAACAGCCTAGGTGAGCATAGGAGACTTCTCTCAAAAAAAAAAACTTTTGAACGGTAGTGTCTGCACTCACATTCATGACATATTAAGCCGAAAACCCCTAAAGACCTTGATTTATATCCAATTCACACACATATAAATTGTGGTCCCTCACCATGTGCTAATCTAATTTTGCTCGATTTTCATAATCATCAGATGGCTGCTAGAGCAAAAGTATACATCTCACTATCTGGGTTGACCCGCTTTCCTGCATAGATCTGCATCGCCCCAAGTTCCCAGGCCTCTGACCTGACCCCTGATCTTTGCCCTATGACTCCAAGCACAGCCATTAGCATCAGAGACAGGGTTGTAACTGGACACTCACTATTACACATCGACTGATTAGAGCAGGGCCCGCAGAGCACAGGTATCATGACCTTTCACCCGATAATGAAATTAGCGCTTAGCAGCTTATATTCAGGGTCAGTGAAAAAGGTCAAGCGTGAAAAAGAGAAGCCCTTATTACCAGTCAAGGGTGCTGAGGTCTTGAGGAAATAAGGAGAGATAAGGACAATCTACACACTGCTAATGAGGAACAGACTAGTGGCTCGGACAATAAAGGTCCTTCTGACTAGTAGCACAGTTACAGTCCTTTCACTACCCTTGTGTGGCATTAGTACCATAATACAAGTATTCGGCCATGGTAGTCTTACTGGTTAAGTTAGTTAGGAAGCCTTGTGGGAACCCAACATCCAAAACACAACATACAACTAAACACAAAATGACTGACTGACAGGTAGAGAGTGTTTCTGATTGGCTAACTGCGGAGCTGCCCACCCATCTGACTCTGCTTGCTGTATAGGTGTGATTCTTCACAGTGTTGAGCAGTAGCAAACTAAATTAATTGATGATCACAATGTATGGCACATGCAACACTGTTAAGAGATATGTGATAATCAAACATGCCTTCAGCATTTTCAGCATTCAGAAATCACTGAAAAGCTTGATTCATTCTAGTGGAATGATTCAGTTCATTCTATATGACTCCCTCTCTCAAAAGTGGTGTTGGAAACTATTATTCATTCAAGTGAATCACTTCATTAAACAGCCATCTCTCTAATAAGTAGCACTGGAAGTTTGATTCATTCTAGAAAATTAGTTTGTGAAAAAGAAGATTTGTAAAATCTAAGATTCCAAAACAGCTAACTGCATTCAATATAAATTTAAGCCAGAATACATTTCTGTTTAATTGCAATTAACCTGCAATTAAGTGTCCAAAAAATAAATTTGTGAAAATAAATTACAGCACTTTTTAATAAAGCAAAATTCCTTCAGAGGTTTAAAAAAATAATGATTGGTCCCAATGTTGGAAAGCACTACATTAGTTTGCTCTGAAGTTTGCCTTCGGTTATGACCTTAACAGCTGCTTGGCAGAAGTGCTGTGGTTTCAGATCATGCCGATAGTCTTGAGGAAAGGCAAGAGCTGGAGTATTGGATGGCTTTCATCTTTCATACTGTGATTGTTATTTCATGGGCTCGTCTCTCAACACTGCACTTTTGAGTCAACAAGGACGTGAGCGTGATGCTGTGGCCTCTTGCAGTACTGGGTCATGAGTCAGTGTTATGACACCCAGGACTCCTCTCGACGCTCTAGTAGACATGCCTGTTCCATAACCCTGCCCCCGGGGAACCTGACTAACATCCTGCAGAGATAAACAACTGCCACCCAGGGCCAGGCGTCAGTCCTGAGAGCATGCTCAGTCTAGTGCTTCACACTGCTGATTCAGCAGCTCAGCTATGTAGATAAGAGCTGCCTCATCTCTGAGTGCCTGTGTTTGACAACATGCCACTCAGATGAGTTTGTGGTGTTGTGAATGCACAGCAGTTTAATATGCAGGAGTCTGTGTGACTGGGCCGATGTGAAAATCCGTTCATACACCTATACGTAGTCTGACTTATAATGTGTTTTACAGATGTTTCAGATCTTGAAAGAACGAAAAGAGATGCACATCTTCCATTACTCTTGTTTCTGTTTCAAAGAACTGTCATACACAAATGGATACACATTTGATGGATTCAGTAATTGTTCGAGTGGAAAATTCTTAGTGCTGCTGAGAAGGACTAGTCCTGTATTAAAATAAATATATAAAATCATCAAATACAATCTCTCTACAATCTAGTTTTCCCTGAGCAGGGGTCACACACATTTTAGCCAATACATTTGCATGACTTTTAGGGCAATATTCATAACCCAATGCTCCATTGTTTTATGTGAATGTTCAGATTTATCATAGTAGATGTTAAGTAAAATTAATGATTATTAATTATATTTGTTTGCTTTCTATTTTTAATAATAACCACAAGCTGAGACTGTGCTAGACTTCAGCCTACTCCATGCAGAGAACTTAAGTTCCGGTCCTGCCAGTCCCTATATTGTCCACTAGAAGACGCAGTGTCTCATTCCGTCTCAGGGAACGTCTCGGGTACATATGGCAACCCTCGTTCCCTGAAGGAGGAACGGAGACGTCATGTCGGATGACCGACGAAATTGGGATCTCACTTAGAGAGACCAATCTACTTCGAGTGTAAACTAAACGAGCCTATGCACATTGGCATGCGATTATTGCATCCAGCTGCCGCTGATCACAGCGTGAGTATAAGTAGGCAGCAGATGCAGCGCATATTCAGGTTTTCGCTGAGGAGCCGAGCTGGTGACCCGGCTGCTCAGCGGTGGTACAGGAGCTGTGGCGACGGGACGTGATGTCTCAGTTCCCTCCTTCAGGGGACGAGGGTTACCATACGTAACCGAGACGTTCCCTTTCAGTCGATCACTCTCGACGTCACGTCTGATGACCGACGAAATTGGGATCCTACCAAAAGGCCACAGCTACTGCCCCTTCCAGTGTCCTGTGGAAGCCACCTGCGCCCCTACTTTTTGGCGTAGGCCAGGGCTTGCACAAGAGGACCAGCTACTGCTGCTATGGCACTACCCACTGAGTAAGACTGGATAACACTGGGAAACGTACCCGTTCT
>NW_015505384.1:1441004-1442219 GCF_001515645.1 Sinocyclocheilus grahami
GAGACGGCATTCCCCTTCTGCCGGCCTCCGTGACAGACAAAGAGCTGGTCTGAGGTCCTGAAGCTTTGCGTCCGGTCTACGTAGCACCTTAAGACTCAGACGGGACAGAGCAAAGCTAGGGCTGGGTCTGCCTCCTCCGAGGGCAGCGCTTGGAGGTTCACCACCTGATCCCTGAAGGGAGTAGCAGGAACCTCGGGCACATAGCTGGGCCAGGGCCTCAGGGTGACCTGGGAGTCAGCCGGCCCGAACTCTAGGCACGAATCGTTGACCGAACATGTGTGCAGGTCCCCTACCCTCTTGATGGAGGCCAATGCCAGCAGGAGCAAAGTCTTCCTTGAAAGAAATTTCAGCTCGACCGTCTGCAAAGGCTCAAATGGGCCCTGCTGCAGTGCTGTGAGCACTAGAGTCAGGTCCCAAGAGGGTATAGAGAGGGGCAGTGGAGGATTTAGCCTTCTTGCCCCCTTAAGGAACCTGACAGCCAGGTCATGCTTCCCCAGCGACTTCTCTGGTTAGCAGCGATTGCAGCGACATAAACTTTAAGGGTGGAGGGAGACAGCCTTCGCTCCAACCCTTGCTGCAAAAAGGACAGCACAACTCTGATCGGGCATATTCGGGGGTCTTCTCGGCGAGAAGAACACCGCTCAATGAACAGGTTCCACTTCAAAGCGTAGGCGTGTCTCTTAGATGGTGCTCTCGCTGAAGTGATGGTGTCAACTATCTCTTGAGGTAGGTCACTCAGAACCTCCGCGTCCCCTCCAGGGACCAGACATGAAGTTTCCAGAGGTCTGGACGAAGGTGCCAAAGGGTGCCCCGACTCTGAGTCATAGAGCCTTCCTCTGTGGAATCGGCCAAGGAGGGGCTGTCGCGAGGAGCATTAGTTCCGGGAACCAGGTCCGGGTAGGCCAATAGTGTGCCACCAACCAGACATGCTCCTCGTCCTCCCTGACCTTGCACAGCAACTGTGCAAGAAGGCTCGCTGGGGGAAACGCATACTTGCGAAGGCCCCGCGGCCAGCTGTGTGCCAGTGTGTTCCCTCGGCAGGGAGAAGAACAACTGGCAGTGAGAGGTTTCTGGAGAGGCAAACAGGTCTCCTGAGCGGCTCTGAAACGTCTCCAAACCAGCTGGACCATCTGGGGATGGAGTCGCCATTCTCCCGTGAGCGCAGCTCGAGACAGTTCGTCGGCTGCCCAGTTGAGCAGCCCAGGAATGTGAACA
>NW_015505384.1:1444771-1452274 GCF_001515645.1 Sinocyclocheilus grahami
TTTGCGCCCGGCCGGATGCGCTTTTATGCTTTCTGGTGCTTACATTACCCTGCTCGTAACATCTCGCTGCTCCATTGAACGGATTTGACACGTGCTTCAGAATGCGGTCACGCAAGGGCGTTCCCAAAGCGATCTCGACGCAGCTCGAGTTCCTGAAGGGGAACCATGGTTACATGTGTAACCCGAGATGTTTTCTGGGCGCTCACAGTCACATCCAAAGCATGCGCACATGAAGCCACCTTGGAAACACCTCAAGAAAAGTTCACCTCAAAAAGTTATTGTTTTCATTGTTTCTCACTCATGTAACCTTGCATTTTAATAAATAATGTTACATAAAGACAAGTAAACAGTCAGTAATAAATTAACAAATTACTAGCAATAGCAAAATAATACAAATTAAACTCATTTAAGACTGCTCGTACGAGGATACTTGCCATAACAGGCATTTTGACTTAATTTAGTGTGTATTTTTTCCGTTCAAGCGTGAAAAGATGCGAAAGTGAACTCAATTCTTGGTGCACTGTCTGAGACGCAACTCTTGGTGCGTGCGATTTGGGTGTGTGTGCACACAGAAAACAGCGTCACATGAATGTTTAAATTGGCAAGATTTAAAAACACATGCATATGATGAACTTTCGGTGCAAGTCAAAAATAAAGCATTAAACTAATGGAGGAAATTTTCAAAAAGTATGGGGAACATGTACCCACATCCCCTTCAATTGTATCACTGGTGTGGTCTGTCATTAATGTTAATCAAACAACAAAAGACAAAATCACTCACTGCTCTTGACTGAATAACTTTTGTAACTTTAATTTTAAGGATTCATGTTTTTAATTTACAGTTTATTCCATTTCTGCAGTATTTCTGCTCCTGAATACTACTGTTTTCCACCAAAACTGTTTCCAAAATGAAATCCAGGTCCTGAATTTAATTGATAATACTGTCTAAACAAATTACAGTACTTAGCATTTGGGCATTCAGTGATGATGATTATGTAACTATGGTTACATGCACAACCCGAGACGTTCCCCTTTTAGGGAACACACGCTGCGTCCTCTAGCGAACACTATGGGGAACAAAATGCCAACTATGCCATGCCGGGGCGCATGCCTGTTCACCTGATGAGAGAGCATTCAAGCACAAGACAACTCACACGCTTTTTTCTGTACTGCACACACATCCAAAGTGCGCACACAGAAAAAAAATGTTGTATCTGATTTTAAACCATTCAAGTCAGGAAGGCTCGCATTCTGTTTTCTCTGCTACACACACAGGCAAGACGTGCTTACAGGAAGTCGCCGCTCTCATACCATGTACGTGATACTGAACTGAGTCCAATTTCATGTCTTTTTGCATTTGAAAGGACAAATACAGACAAAAATATGTCAAAATATCCTCGTAAACACAGTAGGTTATGTCTTAAGTGAACATAAACAGTTGAGAAAGAAAACACAAGTGCAACAGTATAATGGATCTGTGCAGCTCTTAAAGTGACAGTAACCTATTTCTGCTGCAGTCTCTATAGCATTAATCAAACAAAATACAGAAAATTCACTCACTTTACTTGACTGAATAACTTTTGTAACTATATTTGTAATGTATATTTACTGCAGTTGCTGTACCTGAATACCTGAATTCCATGACTTTTCCAGGTTTTTCATGACCTTACGAACCCTGGAGCTCAGATAAATTCAGGTTTGTTTTCAAGCCTGTTTTTCTTGCATGACCATAACATATTGAGCAAATTACCTAGATCGGAATATTATACGGTATTTTCACAGCATTTCTCATGTATTTAGAACAGTGTCAAATACTGTAACTAAAGCTACATTTCTGCACCTTTTTTACGAATTTTCTGGGTAAAATGGTACAAAACCGTTGGTGTTTCGAATTACTGCTAGCTGGCATTCCATGCGACATAGCAAGGAAATTAAATCAATAAGGAGAGCCAGATTCAAGAGAAGAAGGAGAGGAGAACTGCTCAAAATGATCACTGTAATAAAAGCATCTATTCTCACCTTAATTAACATCCTCCTTTAAAAGATACGTTGTGGTCATGCTTTGGAACAGGTGGCAGTGCACTGCTACGAACATGTAGGGGGGGGCTGAAGTGAATATAGAGTCCCAGGTCTGGGTTCGGCCTGCATGATCCTGCCCCATTCCGGCTCTCCCCCTCTGTGCTTTCCTGTCAGTTCTCTGCTGTCCTACAATAAAGGCAAAACGCCAATAAAAAAGATATAGAAAATACAGAAGATTTCTCATGTAATTTTTCCATTTTAAATTAATTTAATTATTGATAAACAATAAGTGTTCAAAATTATTGGATTAATCTGTGCAGAAGGACAGTGACTTTCTCCTCAAGCCACTTGCAATTTATGTTTCCGCCACAGATGGCAATAGAGATCCCAAAATTCATACTGCATCTTTAAAAGCCCAGATTTCAAAGTCCCTTTAAGGCAAGTCATTTCCCTCTGTGGCCATCTTTAAAACTCCTCTTGGGCAGCTATTTCAATCATGCAAGTACAGCTCCTATCTCTTTGAATGGAGAAACATCAAATTTTCCAAAGTTGTTTACCAAGCTCATGATTCAATTTCATCTTTAAAATTAATGAAATCTGACAACAACTATTTCATGAATTTGAGAAAATTAACCGTTTAAGACAATTAACTGTTAGATTGCAGAGTAAGAAAGTATTACAAAGTATAATACAGTGTTTTAACCGTTTAAGAAAATTAACTGTTAGATTGCAGAGTAAGAAAGTATTACAAAGTATAATACAGTGTTTTACACCTCTCAATCATCTCAATGTATACAACTGACAAATTCAACCTCTAGATGACGCAGCCTCCAAAATGACACGCAGCTAATAGCAACTGGAGCTTCTAATGGCAGCTGCAGTGACAGACTTCACCAATTAGCGATTGGCTCTTTTAATTAGAAGGCAGGACTGTTCTGCCATATTGTGTGTTGCACTTTTTCCCATATAAGTAATATGAGTGCACTATCTTTGTATATCAAAAGTCTTTGCTGATATTCAAGTGAGATCGAAGAACGAACTGGTGTAAACAAAACCAGGCCAAAATGAAGTTTGTTTGAAGTTCATTTCAGGACAAAACAGCTCCCCAAAGCACACTTTCCGGAAAGAGTTTGCACTGGCTCATAAACACCTTTGACCTGGACCATTGGTCCGTGACAATTACATAATAGGTAGGTGTGTTTGAGGTGTTCACAAAACAGTATACAGCTGCTCAGGTATTTCAGACTGCTTTTTACCCCTAAGTGAAGAACAAAAAATAACTTCACTAGAACTATATCAGTACCTTTAAACGAATTGTTAACACAAAAATTGTAATTGTCATCGTTTACTTAAAAAAAAAAGGTTATACAGGCTTGGAATGATATGTGGGAGTAAAATAAATTTTCACTTGTGGGTGAACTATCCCTTTAAAAATTATACATAATGTTCAAATTATTCACATGCATAGCACATGACCTGCCATAATGTCAACATTCAGACAAAATACATTGCCTTCTTTGTAATTATAGAGATTCCAACCCCATCAGAATCAGTAAATGACATCACAGACATCCATGTTAATAATGGTTTAGAGAACTAATCCTGTCTGAATGGAGCTTTTGTCCCACACACACACACAGGAACATTTGAGCAGATGATAATAAATAACACAGATAATATTGGTACATAATGAAAGCCTTTGCCAGTCATAGTTTAATCTCTGCCCCGCAGGGTTTTATGGGAAAACATTGCTGGACCCGTTGCAGGTGGGGACAGTAAAATCCAGAAGTGCTCTAATTTTAGCATGTATCTTTAATTGTTCAGCACATGACATATGACCTCATAAACGACTCGCAGGCATTTGGAGAGTCAACAAAACCAGGAACTTATTGAAGGAAAAAAATGAACCCAGTGCTTTATGACGACGTACGAAAACAGCAGCCATTTAAAAAAAAATTTTTAAAAATGAAGCACACACAGACTTTTATTCTCCACATGTCCTGTTTACTTAAAGAATTCAGAATGTTTTGACCTCGCTGGTATTTATAAACAGCAGATGGAAGTTTTGTCCCCAAAACCCCCTCTGGATATGAGCTGCAATAAGATGATGTGCATGAAAGCGAGGGATAGAAAGAAAGAGAGATTTTCATGTCTATTTTTGGCTCTGCGTGACATGATGTGGATTGCATCAGTTCTATTAGATAAGCACAGTCGTGTGGACTGCACAGAAACGATCTTCATCTTATCTCCCAAGGTCTTCATCTCTTTCAGGGGGTCGGTTCATTAAGAGTCCTTACGAGACACGCATGCTAATCTTCAGCACATTATCTAAGGACAAACTCGTCTGATAAAGCAATGTGATTAATTGCAGTCAGAAGAGAAAAGACGAGATGTGACGAGAAGCAGAAAGAAGAGGAAAACAGTCTGTGAAAGAGAAGAAAGCGAGAGAGTGATTAAAGGACTCTCACACAGTGACTGGCCCTCAGGTGAACCTGGTTCGTGGTGTTCTTATCATCTTCCTGTGAGGGAGTGAGGAAAGAGAAGTCATTAGTTTGAGTTCTGTGTCTGTGCTGGTGTGTGTGTGTGTGTGTGTGTGTGTGTGAGGGGGGGTGCAGTCCTCCGGTCAGGTCAGATGCAGTCCATGTAACTGCAGTTGCAACAGAACATTCACCTCAGAAGGAGTTTGTAGTGTGTAGTATGTATGTTAAAGGGACAGTTCATCCAAAATGAGAAGTCTGTCATTACCCACCCTCATGTCGTTAAAAAAAACTGGATGACTTTTTCCTCTGGAACATAAAAGGATAAATTCTGAAGAATGTTCACATTGCTATTTTCCATACAATGGGGCATATAGTAAGCAGGGGCCAGTTGAAGCAGCTAAGTTACAACTTAGTACTAAATATACGAATGTTACCATTAAACAGTTGAAACATAATGCTATGTATACCATAAATATTTACAAAAGCATCCAACAAGTAACAGTTGGAATACAATAGCAGACTGACTAAATTACTAAATTAATGTATTACTTCACAGAACTTAATCCTTTACACATATATGATGCTCCTGACATTTACACTTGTTTATTTTTTAAGAGAGAGAACATTATGTAATTAACTGACTTAAAGTGGCTCTTCAAAACAAAAAGTAGCCTATTTCTGCTGCAGTCACAAACAAAAGACAGAAAATTCACTCGGTTTTCTTGACTGAATAACTTTAGTAACTATATTTGTAGTGTATATTTATTACAGTTGCTGTACCTGAATACCTGAATTCCATGACTTTTCTAGGTTTTTCATGACCGTATGAACCCTGGAGCTCAGATAAATTCAGTTTTGTTTTCAGGCCTGTTTTTCTTGCATGACCATAACATATTGAGCAAATTACCTAGAAAAAATCTGAATATTATACGGTATATTATATATACTCTTCAAAAATATTATGTATAGAATATTATACTCTTCAAAACAAAACCTTTTGGTGTGTGTGTGTGTGTGTGTGTGTGTGTGTGTGTGTGTGTGTATCTTTTGTCACTATTTTTGTATGAATAAAATAAAATAAAAATGTCCCACTTTGTATTTAAAATAATTATTAGGACAATGTACCTATTGTGGTCATGTTGAATTGCAAAACATTAGTTGAATTGCTGCTATTGATGTGGGATACAGTTAACGTTAGGGACAGATATGGTTTAAATGTGGGCTAGGGGTAGGGTAATTACAGATGTTACTACAGAAATTAATTACAGATTTAATTACAGGAAGGTATTTTTAACGAAGTACAATGTAAAAATATGTATGTACACCATAAGTGCATTATATCACTTAATTAATAAAAATGTAAGTACATAGTAGTACTTACTTAATACAAACTTAAGTAAGAAAAGAATAATAATAATTTCAGTTCTTATAGATGGTAGTGTTAGTGATAACACTACTAGTGTAAAGCAAAAAGAGAGAAGACTGTACAGAAGAAAAAAAATGTATTTTTTACATCAACAACAACAACAACAAAATCTCCCACACTGGCAAGCTAGCTTTTAATTTTTTTATTTTTTCGCATGCAGGTAGTCTTGCTTTTGTTTGTCATCTCCTTCAACATGATTTGGTGCAAACGTATTAGCTAAACACTGTGTAAATTAAATTAATTTATTTCATGATTTTTTATATAACATTGACACTTTCATGAGGCAAAACAAGTCTGAAACAAAGTGTACCATGATAAACTGTGATTTATTTTGATTTTCTATTGAGATTCGGAAAGCGCACCATGAACATTCTTCAAAGTATCTTTTTTCTGTTCTACAGAAGAGAGTAAGCCATATGGGTTTGGAACAACACAAGAGTGAGTAAATGGCGACATTTCACAATTTTGGTTATCACTTTAAATTTTGCAGTTTACAATATGTTAAACATTAGCAAGCTTTTAGGTATATGAGATTTTTTTTGCATTTTAAGCTTCTTGTCCTTGGCTGTATGTACTGTAAACAATTAGTTAGTGCTACACAGACAGTTAAACCACATTCCAACCTTTAATGGTGTGTAACTTGTTGATGTATAAGTGGTCAGTCCAGTCTCAAAGGAGGACTTTTAAGTGGATGTGCACATAAAACACAAGAAAACTAATATAGGGACACATCATATAGACCTACAGTCTGAACACTGCTGACACAAGGCTTTTCAAAGCCAACAAAAAGATGCTTTCAGGGAGTCATGTAAGTAAAGGCTTCTGACAACTCTTATGAAATATTATGACTTCAAGTAAGCCATGGTTGTGGAGGAGTACTTCAGTTTGAGAAGACGAGGAACATTTATATTATAAGTTGAACAGCACAAAGTCTGTTTCCAGGTTTGACTCACTGCTCTTGTGTGGCTAAATCATTAAATTATTAGCCAAATTTGCTAACAAATCACCTCAGCAGCCTTGGAAGATTCAGTATAACTCCTAAACAAACGCCCAGGCTACTGTACCTTCACATGCAGCATGCAAAACATTTGAAATAAACTCATAAATAAACTTTATGGTTCAATGAAAGCAACAATACTAGTTCCGCTCTAGCGATTCCCGCTAATACTGCTCGTCTTTCAATGGGTGTCAAACTTTATCGACTGATTTGAAAATTGACAGTGTGTAGAGATGTTAAAAAACAAGTTAGAAAAGATGTCAGTTGTCAAAGAAACCGAGACACTGAAAGACACTTTTCTGTGCATGGAGAGTCTTGTGAAATTAGCAAAATGTCACTCAGAGACTCATTAGCTTGAAGACTAGGAGATGGAGTTAGTGACACAAGACGCTTTGTGAAAATAACATCTTGTTAAATTTTATTTTATTGTTTTCTTCTTCTTCTTCTTCTTCTTTTGGGACACCAGTCGAATCAATTGAAATGCCAGGTGAATTCTTCCTTGAAGAAAGAAACAAAAGAAGAATATGAAAAAGTGAATAGTGTAACGAATCAGCTCATGACAGGAAATATGAATAATTAAC
>NW_015505385.1:0-1431 GCF_001515645.1 Sinocyclocheilus grahami
ATATAGACATATAAATGGTGTCTGTAATAACTTGTTTTAATGACCGATTTATTCAAACACATTAATAATGAAGACAGTAATATAATTAAAAATAAAATGAAAATGTAACGGTGTAGTTATTTTTTCTAACTATCAAGCTATGGGCTTTTTTAATGTACAATTTTCAGTCTTCAGTTTTTGGTGGCTGAAATTTTGGTGCATCGCTAGTGTTGCATCATTTATTATTATATAATTTCCTCTAAGTCTTACATATTATCAAGCTGTGGCTTAACACAAAAGAAAAAAAAATCAAGTTTAGCAATGCAATTGTCTTATTGACCTCTATATTTGATGTTCAGCGATTACAGAGCAAGTTCTCGGTGTTAAATGCATCATCTCTACTTACTGATCTGCTTTCTGACTTCACGTTGATCAAAGTTGTTCAGCTCAAATGGCCTTGACTCAAAGCACTGATGCTTTTAAAGGGCATAGTACACTTTGATTGCACTGCAGCAATAGGTCAAAGTTGAAAGGATAGATCCTCTCAACTTTATCACCATGGTCTTTAAAGAAGGATAAATGTCTTAAAAACAACCTGTCCGTACATCAGACACATGCAGGATCCTCCCGGACCAAGAGCTCTCTCTAACATTATCAATTTCATTTTTATCTGTATTATATTTGATCTATTCCAATATCTTACCTCATTTGCCATTTTATTATTTCTGTTTTAGTGGAAGAAGTATTGGTTTGTGCTGACAGATCACAGTCTACGATACTACAAAGATTCTATTGCTGAAGAGGTAATTCACAATGCTGCAGTAGCAGTTTGTTTTTCAGATTTTTTCCCTCTAGATTTGCGTTTAGCCTTATTGCTGTAATGATAACATTTCTCTCACTGAATCTGTGTTTTTTTTATGTCAACAGGCGTCTGATCTGGATGGAGAGATTGATCTCAGTACATGCTATAATGTTACAGAATATCAAGCTCAACGGAACTATGGCTTCCAGATTCATGTAAGTGTGTCTAAAGCTTATTTTTATTTCATATTTTATGTAATGTTATTTTACAATTTTTTTTACAGACTTTTTATTTTTGTTGTATTTTATGGAATTTAAAAAAAAAATTGTTTTATGGACTTTTTAATTTTAGATAAATAATCTATATAATATATAATTATAATTAAAAATATATAATTATAAATATACATATTTTTTATAGACTTTATTTATGTTGTACTTTATGGACTTTTTATTTTATATTTCATTTAGTTTCATAGACATTTTTATTTTATGGGCCTTTTAAATTTTATTTTGTAACTTTTTTTTCTTTTCTTTTTTTTTTATCCTACAGACATTTTATCTTTGGTTTTATTATATTTTTTGACTTTTTTTGTTTTATGGAGTGTTTATTTCATGGACCTTTTCATTTTATAATTTGTTTTCATGGCC
>NW_015505385.1:2658-46935 GCF_001515645.1 Sinocyclocheilus grahami
TTAATCTAATTTAACACAATCAATCGTTGACTCTCTCGATTAGTTAAAAAAACGTAGTTCTGCTGTGGCTTTGTTTGGAACCATTTTCGTTTGTGAAACTGAGCAGAATATTGACTCTTGTGTAGCATCAAATTTAGCAGAATTTTAAATTCTTGTTAATTGAACTGTAATGAAGCAATATAACGTTTGCACTGCTACAGATATTGGGGAGAAACTGCACTTTTGCTGCTGTGATATTGATACTATATCATATGATATAAATATAAGAGGGTAATTTTTTTGCACTCATATCTTGAATTGTAGGCTTATATAACTGCATTTTAATAGACTCCATCACACAATCAGTTGTCCTGAATCGTGTTCATCAGAAACTGCATCAGTGTAAGATGATGGACAGGTTTGGAGACAGTGGCGTTATTTTCTATATAATTAATCGCACCAAAATAATGTGCTCAACAGCCCTAGTTTAAACATCCAGAGTTGAAAAATGAAATATGATATGTCAGATCATAACTTCTCTTTGTGCTGTGGACATTGTTAGGTTGAAGAGCTGAAAGCTCAGTTGGAGAGCTGCCACCAGCAGTTAATGGACTCCAATCGGCACAAGCTGGAGCTGGAGGGTCAGCTCAAAAACGCTCTTGAGCGCGAACAGCAGATCCGTGCTGGTTATATTTCACCGGTAGGCTGCATTTATGTCATGGTTTTCATAGCGTATTCAGGTATTACCTGATTGAACACATGGTGTGTCATTATTAGGAGAAGAACAAACACATGGCTTCCATCTTTAACATCGAAGCTGCAAACGCGTGCTTTGCATGTCTAGAGACCGTTGCATGTAAACGAACAGTGCTCTTTTGCCTCTACTTAAGATGCCTCTTGCCATGTTCAAGCGAAATGACATTAAAAATTTCAATTTCATGCAAGCTCTATTGAAATGATTAACAATAACTGAACATAAATTAATAAATATACAATGATGGCATGAACAAATACTCTGAACTTACCATGCCCTCCAGATACATTCATACTCAATGATACACACTTTAAATTACTGGAAAACATTTACAGCATATTATTTACAAAAATATTTTGTTAACACTTTACTTAAAACCATTATGTATAATGGATTAAAAAGGTATTCGTAATCTATGCTGAAATGCATTATTCATAAATAATTGTAACCAAAGTTAAAATGCATTATAATATTTGAGGGTTTGTTTACAATGTGTTTTAATGCATTATAATTTTTAAAGGTGTAACAATGAATAGATAAGTATTATAGTGTATTATATCTGTGGTTAAGGTTATTCATGAGATCATACAATGCATAATTAATGCTTTAAAAGTACTTCTATACTTATTAAATATATAAAGGATAAAAGTAAAGTGTGACCAATATGTTTTTTAAAATAATATGCTTTTATTAGTAGTATTTATGTAATGAATGTTTAAAGGTTTGAAAAATAAGAGGAGCACAAAGTTTTCCATGCCAGATCTCTTGCCTATTTGTATTTTCTCAAAATCATTGAGTATCAGTGTATCTTAAGGGTGTTGAAAATTATTTAAAAATGCATCTTTTGCAGAGTAGTGCTACATGAACATTGACATATGAAAAGATGCCTATTCAGGAATACATGCATGATGTGTTTTATTCATATTTAACATTTATTCATTTCATTTTAACCTTATTCTTGACTTCCATATATGCTATAGAGTACGTCTGTGTATTCGTGTGTGTGTTATGTGTGCGTATATATGTTTGTCTTTAGTGTTTGTTCAAAATATTGTTGCATTGTCTTCTGAGCTTAATTTGGACTTATTTTAATTAGAATTTTAGAATTATCTTGTTATGGCATTAAGTAGCTACAGTTATTTTTTTGTTCTTTAACATCTTGTAGTATATCTTTTCAGTATTTCAGTATTAAGGCTCATATGTATTAAAAGTAAATGTGTGGTGATTTTTATCTTAAGCATGGCATTGTTCCACAAAAGGTGATGCTGTATGTTGAATATCTGTCCTGGACACATTTTCATCTCCACCAGCTAGTTTTAAAGGGTTGTCTTTTACGCATTTATTTATTCAGGTTTGTTATAAACAGACACAGTAGGGGTTGCACAGTAGTTCAGGTTAAATTGTTCCTCAAAAGGCCTGCTGGATTAACTGGATGGCATGTAACTGTTCTGGCATTCTTAGCTAGCACTAATTTTGCGTTACTTACCCCATGAAACAACTCTTTAACCTCTTAATATGCATGCATTGTTTCGAATTACTAACCTTTTGCCATTAATTTTTTTTCTAGCGTTCTAATGCGCATTATTCCATGAAAGAAGCTGAATGAATTTACTCTCCCTTTGACCTTAATAGATTGATTCGACACAGTTGTTGTAAATGTACATTTACCTCAAATCCTCAACACTGTTGATTATTATCTAGAAACTGATTAGCGTTGTTCATGTGTGCTGACTGTTAACCAACTGTCTGGTCCCCTTTTCCAAGCTGGAGTCCCCTTTGAGTGTTGAGACAGAGCCCCAGATGAAGAGGACTGAACTGGTTAGTTCTCAAGCTCAGAGCTTAACAAAGAAGTACCAGGAAACCAAAGAGATCCTGCAGCTTCAAGAACTGAAAAAGCGCAACATGCAGGCACAGCTTGGCCTTTCTCTCTCACACTGGCCCGCAAAGGAACCTTACCTTTCTGACACCAAAAAACCCGCCACCTCTGAGGTCTGTCCCTCAAACTCCATTCAAAAAACGGTCAGCTTCATGCTTCAGGATAGCGAGGGAAAGATCAGAGAGCTAGAGAGCTTGATAGATGCCAGTGAGCCTCTGACATTAAGAGAGCTGATAAAGCTCATGCATTCACATAGCGAATACGTTGGGGTAGAAAGTCCTCAAGGACAGGAAAGCAGTGAGTCAGTTGGAGAAATGTCGCAGAAACTGTTGGAAAGCCTCAAAAACCAACAGGAGAATGAGACAATGAGGAAAAGCTTGGAAAAGGCTGGAGACTGTATTCGGGACTATGAAGCTCGTTTGGTCACCATGGAGGACATGTTGGGAAGAGTTCATAGGCAGAAAATGGAGAGTTCGTTTGTACTAGGTTGCTCGAGGGAAGACCATCCGGATCGGTCGCAGCAGGTGGAGTTGCTCGCGAGCGAAAATGTAGCTTTGAACCAGCGCTATCAGGAAATTGTGAACCAGTTGATAGAAGCAGATCGAGAGATAGACAGGCTGAAAGCTGAGCTTTGTAGACTACGTAGCGGTCAGCAATATCCACATTCCAACATGGAACAGGAGCAAGAAAACAAAAAGACCTCTGAGAAAAATGTGTACAAGCAAGAACTCCATGAAAAGTCACAGAAGCTACAAGAGGCTCTTATTAAATTGGAAACTCTTGGTAATAATTTGAAAGATACAGAGAAAAGATTGCAACTTAAAGAAGCAACTCTTAGGGGTCTTGGATTTCAGGTGGCAGAAAGTGAAAAAGATGATAAAGAGTTAGATTCGGAGACAAATGACCTCAAGCGCCAATTGGAGGTCCTTCAGTCCAAGCTTTCAGAGAAGGACAAGCAGCTTCAAAATGCTGAGCAGGTCTGTAGAGAACTTCAGTCCCAGAATGCGAAACATGAAGAGACCGCAAGGATGTGTAGTCAGATGCTTGTAGATACTCAGGAGGAAATTAGGACGTTGAAAGAGAAGGCAGGCACTCAAGGTACGTTTGGTAGTGAACCAGGAACAGAAATTGGGTGCCAAGAGTTGATGCAAAAACTCACAAATGAAGGTGTAATTGAGGAAGTCGTGGAAGAGTTCAAGAGCAAGTCTAAATCTCTTAATCATCTACTTGACATGTTGGTAATAGGCAGTAAGACAGATTTGTCCAACACCGGCATGGACACCAACATTTTGGATGAGAATCATGGAGGAATGATGGAGATGTTTGAGAGATTGATTCTACATAAGGTTTTAGCTGGTTTAGAGGACTGTCAAAAAGGCTCAGAGGTTGAGCAAACCCTAAGGAAAGTTGTAGAACGTATGCTAGTGGATAATGAAATGCTGCTTCTTATGAATAAGCTCTCCAACCTCCAAGAACTTCAAAGTGACGCAAAACCTGCATCTTGCACAGAAAAAAGTGCTGGATATGGAAATGCACTGAATGAAGAGACAATGAAATCGAATGTTTTGAATTGGTTGCCTGATGATGCTGCCAAACCCTGCGTCATGAAGACTCTTGCTGAAGTCATTCAGAAGAAAGTGACGCTATTGAATCAAGCCGCTTCTGCTCTTAGGGAACAAACTAATGAGGAGCTTCAATCATTGGCTTTGACTCTGTCAAGCTGTGGCACTCAAAGAACCTGGTCTGAGTATGTTCGTGAGGCCATAATGGACATAACATGCATGTACTTGGTAGTTCTTCAAATGTTGCCAAGGACAAGACCGTCAGACCTGTCTGCATGTGCAAATTGTGCAGATTTGAGAGCACAACTCGAGTCTAAGAAGCAGGTGTTGTCAAGCGTCCAGAGTCCCATCGGTGTAACCCACATTCAGATCGAAGGAGAACCAATTGACTCTCTGGACAAGGCCATACAGCTTCAGGACATGATGGCCAAGCATAAGAAGGAGCTGCGAGAATTAAAGGAGGCGTACGAGCAAGAAGCAGAAAAGCTGAGGCTGGAAGTGGCCAAGGCTGGTGAGACTCTGAGACTGAGATCCGAGGAGAACGTGAAAGAGATCGACTCTCTGACGGTGTGCATGGAGAACCTGAAGAAGAAGCACGAGATGGAGCGTAAGGACTTAATAGCACACTTCAATCAAGAGATGGAAGAGCTTACGGATGCCGTCGGCCCTGTCGAACCTGCAACAGATAGCGAGCCAAACTCAACTTCCCTCAAAGTGCGGCTCCAAAAACTCGTGTCCCGGCTGTCCGAACTGACTGAGGAAACAAATCTGCGAGATCGTGATGCGACATTGCTGCGTCTGAAATACGAGAAAGACCTGGAAAACCTAAAGGTCAAGGAGATCCGTGTCCTTGCTGTTCTCCGTCTGTATTGACTTCATGTGGCAACCTTAAACCTGATCCTTTCCCCTCCTTTTCTCATACTAACCCTGCTTTGTGGTGCTTTGGTCTGGCCTAATATTTCTCACCAGTGATGCATGGCTGCTAACTATAGGTTTGCATGTACGGTTTAACGCTAGGAATTTGGATGAGCCAACTGTGATGAGAGGAAAATACACCATTCTCTCACTGAAGAAGCCATTTCTAGATAATTTAAGTCCAATGGAGAACAATTAAGAATCCATTCGTCAGATGTTTTGGAGAATGCATAACTGCATACTCCTTATGTCTGGAGCAAGTCTGAAAACTTATGTGGTTCTCCTGGTTGACTTTGATCTGAACTTGTTCTCACACTTAACCTCTTTGCCTGATTAACAGTCAGTGCTCTTTGCATAAATTGCTGCTTATCTTTGATAACGGCAAAATGCCAGCTGCATAACTTAATAACAAATAATGCATGACAATAACTGAAATGTTTTATTTTAAACAATTGTTTAAGTACATATGAAAGTATTTGTGAAAGAATTGACTTTGAAGAGAGAGATGATTAAATTGCATTGTATTATTAGAATATAGCAAATTTAGATAATAAATTATATCAATTACAGTATTGGATTGTTGCACCAACTAAGCGGAACATCTGGCAATTTAAAATTTCCAAGTACTGACAAAAAAAACAGTTAATGTTTTGTACTCTGTCACTCAGTTACTGATTAAAAACACATGGATAATGGGAAAAATTAGAATAATTTCAGTAGTTTTCTATTATATTTTGTCAGTGTGATATGGCCTTAAAGACCAGAGCAAGTCAGTTCCTAACTAGATCATTTTGCGATTATGGACAAATTATAAACATGAAATTATGAGGCCAGTTTCAAATGGCGTTGGCATTGGTGTGCTTTTTTTCTTTTTCTTTATTATTTGCAAAACATAATTATTTACAAAATTTGTGCTTTGGCGTTGCAGGAATGTTTTCTCATTCCCCCTACTACTATTTATTTTCTAATATATTTCGTATTTAAAAGATATTTTATATTCATATTTATATTGCAGTTTATATTGAACATTTAGCGTATAAGTTGGTATGTTACTTCTTACAATTTATTAAATTTATTTATTTTTATGATTTATTCAATTCCTTTAAGATTTTAAAAAAATATATATAATGGCAAAAAATAGCTCTAAATGCTAAATTTGTTATCAATATGTGCTACTGGACTCATGTTTGTCCGGACAAAAGAGGAAATGAGATTTTCCACCCAGAGAGGCTGCTCGGAGTAAGCGAGTGCAGGTGTGGCTGTGATACAGGGACAGGAAGAGTTGGCCTGTAGTGGATCAGGACACAGGCCATGTCCCTGGACAGTGGACACTAGTCCTTCAAAAACAACTGCTTAATTCACTCCCCTGTTTAGAGCCGAGTACAGAGATTAGGGCCATTGAATAGACAGCAGAAATGCATTAAGTTTGCACAGTTTGAAGAGCATTGGCATCTCTTGTACTGAAATTAAACTCAATGTTGATGTATAGTAGCTCTAATCCTATGAGTCTTTGCATTGATGGCAAATCTTACAAATATAGGTGCTGCATTTTTTTAAATAGAAATTCCAGTTGTTTTTCAGACGTGGGTCTATATAAATTGAAATTTAAAACAATATATATATGGACAAGCATATGTAGCTCCCCCAAAACTTGGACATTTAAGCTGCAAATGTTTGAATTTCAATGCATTAAAATCTTAAATCAAGTGTCTGTACCCTAGTGAAAACAAAATATACTTAAATGAATTTGAAATGTATTTATTTTGTGCTAAGTATACTACAAATGTATTTACATATGTATGTGTTTAATAAAAATACCCTGCAGTTGTATTTTTGCTATACTAAACTGGTATACTTAAAGTCTTCTAAATTTGAACAACTTATTTTTTGCTTAATGCACTTTAATTGTGCAAAAGTAGTGTTGAATTCCAACTAAACATATACTGCAGTATATTTGATTGAGCTAAAGTGGAACTATTGCAAATATACTTTAAATATCTTGCAACTGATAATACAAAGATCATAGAGACCTTATTAATAGTGATATTAAATCACATTTTAGGCATAATATTAAGAAATGTGCATTGCGCAATAAAGAAATACTCCAAATAAAGTTTCATTATAATTTTATATCAGTCAGTCTTAATTTAGGTCAATAAATATGTTTGAAGTATACTTGGTATGAAATAAATGTATTTTAAATTAATTACGGCATAGGACTTTTTTACCAAATCAAATGCTAGAGCTTTTCTGAACTATTTTTGCATTGACTTTTAACTGGTGTCAAGCTGATTTTAGTGCATGTATGAAGTCAGTTCTCACAGTTCATCACTATCAACATGATCCACCAACATTTGACAACCACAAACTGTCCAATACTTTTTATCTTGAGTTTGAACAGTATATCTACTGCTTTATCATTTAAAGACTCTTTTGTGGTCTTTCTTTATAATAAATTGCCCTTCCTTTGATATTTTGTATCTAATCCAGTTATGTTCATGCATTAAGTATGGCAATGAACCAACAGTCCCATCACAGTGTGTATTTGTTTCTTTTTGAGAAGCCATCTCTCACTGTCCCCTTTGTCATTGTAGGTTATTAATACCTGGCTATGTGTGGACACTCTTCTGTCCACACATCGCTAATCTCTGTCGTCTGTGTAAATGTTGTCCTTGTCACAGTAGAAGTGGACTTGAATCAATCCAAATGAGATGCACTAAATGCCGCTTCATGCATTTCCCTACAGGCGACGTGTGAACGAGGCTTTGTCACCATGGAAGAGTCTCACCAGAAGGTAATCGATGAGCTGCAGAAAAAGCACCAGCGGGAACTGGAGAAACTGCAGGAGGAGAAAGAGAGACTGCTGGCAGAAGAGACTGCAGCCACTATAGCTGGTTAGTAAGGATGAAAAGGGCCAGGAGAAGACGTTTTGGGTCATTCTATAGCTGAATATGATCATTTGCAGGGATAAGATCACATATATATATGCAGTGTAGAATAGGACATTCCAGAATCACATGCAAATTATTAATATAAAAATATGCTCCTTATGCCAGAATCCATTATCTCTTAAACATAAAATATTAAATTGTGCTGATTTAACTCTTGCGCCATGAAAAAATCCTGAAAATCCTTTACCTAATTGGGTGTTCCCAGTTATAAATTACCAGATTTTTAAAATTGTTTTTTTACAATTCGGAATCGGCCAATAATGGCTTTAAATGTGCATAAACACATTGCATTACATCAAATACACACAATAATGTTATTTTTAGCAACGTCATATGACCCCTTTAATTCTAAAAAATAAGTTCCTGTTAAAAACTAACCAAAAGTAAAAATAATTTGCTTATAATTTCCACACAGGAGATACTTGGTCTTGTTTCCAAACAAGAGGAAATATATCGGTATCAAAAATATCGGCATATTGGATATCGGCAACAATCCAATATCATGCACCCCCCAACTTATTATGCTGTATTATCACCAAATCTTGGATTCAGACCTTGTTTTATTTCAATTAGCACAGGTTTTGTATTCCTTTTTTGAATTGACTGAGGCTTCTGAGTTTATGAACCTCAGTTTTTGAGTGGAAAAAAAGCACTATTTGTGGATAATTTTGGCAGTACCATTATATTAGCTAGCATTTCGGGAAAAAGAAAATCCTCTCCAGGTAAAAGTGATAAAATGTCTTAGGAAGTTTTATTTCTCAGCAAACACTTGTAACAAAATTTTGAAGAGTCATTCCTGAATCTATTTTATAGTTTGAGTAATTTAATGTCAATTTCTGGTTGTAAGACACATTACTAAATATACAGCCTTTTAATTATGTTTTTCTTTGATTAGCTATTGAAGCAATGAAGAATGCACATCGGATGGAGCTTGAGCGGGAACTGGAGAAAGCACGCAAGGCCAACAGCAACAATGAAAACGCAGACATAGAGGAAATCCGCAAACAGCACGAGTCAGTTGTTATTCCTTTATACTATTTCAGCCTCATAATGCAGCGCAGCCGCAACTTTGCATTCTTTTGAAAAATAAACTGCCTCTTGAGATTTAATTGCTTGAAATGAGTTTACAAAGCCACACCTCTACCTCGTTTTTATGATGCTTTTCTTCTGACTTCACTGTTGAAGCTGCGATACACAAATAAGTCTTGTGCATTCTGCATACTACATTAATTGGAGTGGATAAAGGGTTTAAAGCCTGACTGCATGACCGCCTCCATTGCCAAGTGTATCCTGGGGCAACGCAGCCTAGATGCCAAATCTGGAGTGATTGCACAGGTTCTTTCTTTGTGTACATGCTCGTAATCTGCCCTCAGGCTCTTGGCTGGACTTCTGTCTAGACTTAAAGGTCTTGCTCTTTTATTATCACTTTTAACTGAAAGGGAAAATGCACATGCATTTGTGTTGTAGGGAAGAGCTGATGTCGTACCAGAGGGAGATCGAGGTGTTGTCAGAGCAGTACTCGCAGAAGTGCTTGGAAAACGCTCATCTGGCCCAGGCGCTGGAGGCCGAGAGACAGGCGCTCAGACAGTGCCAGCGGGAGAACCAGGAACTCAATGCGCACAACCAGGTAACCAGTGCTAATTTCACTGAAAAATATTTTCCAGCATGCTTTTCGTCTACAACATTTTTTCACTTAGGGCTCTATGATGCCAAATTTTGAATGAATAAATCAAAAGTAGGTCAGTACACTTAAATCAAATGGTGATATAGACTAATCCTGCATGTTCTGTGTGTCTCTGTGTGAATGAATGGCGCAAACGCGCAGTTTTACCTATTTAAGCATGTGATGCTGGCAATGTTTTCAGAGTCTGCCGTCTCACTAAAAGAGGACATAAATACATAAACTCTCCACAACTGCTGACGGAAAAAACTACTGTCACATCATATACACACACAAACAAAACTCTGCACGGCAACCTGTAAAAATAAAAGTTCAGTTTAACTTGAAGAAATTGTGACAGAAATATATTACTATTGAACAGTAAAATGTAGTCTTACTACTATTACTACTACTAAAAATAAAATTATTAAAGCTTTATTTTGAAGAAATAATACAAATTTTCTTCCATTTTTTTATTTTAGTAATTAACCTCTGTTGAGCAGCACTTTGCTTGCATTTGTGTTGTAGGGAAGAGCTGATGTCGTACCAGAGGGAGATCGAGGTGTTGTCAGAGCAGTACTCGCAGAAGTGCTTGGAAAACGCTCATCTGGCCCAGGCGCTGGAGGCCGAGAGACAGGCGCTCAGACAGTGCCAGCGGGAGAACCAGGAACTCAATGCGCACAACCAGGTAACCAGTGCTAATTTCACTGAAAAATATTTTCCAGCATGCTTTTCGTCTACAACATTTTTTCACTTAGGGCTCTATGATGCCAAATTTTGAATGAATAAATCAAAAGTAGGTCAGTACACTTAAATCAAATGGTGATATAGACTAATCCTGCATGTTCTGTGTGTCTCTGTGTGAATGAATGGCGCAAACGCGCAGTTTTACCTATTTAAGCATGTGATGCTGGCAATGTTTTCAGAGTCTGCCGTCTCACTAAAAGAGGACATAAATACATAAACTCTCCACAACTGCTGACGGAAAAAACTACTGTCACATCATATACACACACAAACAAAACTCTGCACGGCAACCTGTAAAAATAAAAGTTCAGTTTAACTTGAAGAAATTGTGACAGAAATATATTACTATTGAACAGTAAAATGTAGTCTTACTACTATTACTACTACTAAAAATAAAATTATTAAAGCTTTATTTTGAAGAAATAATACAAATTTTCTTCCATTTTTTTATTTTAGTAATTAACCTCTGTTGAGCAGCACTTTGCTTGCCAAAAAATTTGAAAGGGTTTGTTTAATTGTCATTTTATTAAAAGATTAATTGTATGTTTTATGATGTTTTATCATAAATTATTTACCATCATTTAATTACCAGAAACAATAATGAACATAACAGTATTTCTGGAGAAAAAAACCCCCTAAATATTTCATTTTGATTATTCAAATTTAATTAAGCCAGTAAAATGAAAAGTCAGAAAAATCAACATAGAAAACAGAATTTGGTTTAAAAGAAAAAAGAAAAAATTAATAGGGCACTAAAAATCTTTTAA
This sequence comes from Sinocyclocheilus grahami, assembly GCF_001515645.1. Lineage (NCBI taxonomy): Eukaryota > Metazoa > Chordata > Actinopteri > Cypriniformes > Cyprinidae > Sinocyclocheilus > Sinocyclocheilus grahami. The sequence goes on from NW_015505385.1 coordinate 13,870, forward strand.
TAAATTGCCATTAACTTGTATAAGTTTCATGATTTTAATTCATTAGACATGCTTTTTAATAAAATGTAATTTAACCATTATAGGGGTCATATGATGCGATTTAAATTTTTCCTTTCTCTTTGGAGTGTTATAGGGCTGTGCGATATTCGATATGCGATTCTATATTGCTTAAAGTGTGAAAAATCTATTTGAATTATATTTTAAAATATTTAAAAATGAAAATTATATAACCAATTTGTTTCACATTCTTTCTTGGAAAAGAAAGAATCACTACAACTTCTGAAAGTGACCAGCAGTGTTTTAGCAGTGCATAAAAAGTAATGTCACAAATCAGAAAATGTAATTTTAACATCAATGTGAATGACAAAAAAAATGAATGACACTAATTTTATATCATTGTTACTTTGCTTTCCACACACTTTAAGTACTTCTTCATATACCACAGCAAAAACTATAGTCTGAGAAAGTTCAAACATGATTAAAGGGAAGTGAACAGTCAGTAAAAAAAAGGAAGAAAAAGGGGGAAAAAAGAACAAATACACAATTTACAAGCATATATAAAATAAATAGTATTCAGGTACAGAAATTTATAATTAAGTGTAAAATAACACTGCATTGTGTTCACTGTATGAATTAAATTTAGATTAGTCTTTATAGCTGTTTTGTTGTTTGATTAACATTAGTGACATATTCAGCTGCACGCATTTATAGGCTGCTGTCCCTTTAAATCCGACTGCACGGATCCAGTATAATGATGCACATCCGATTTCTTTCTTAGCTTGTTTACATTCATTTAAAACATGACTGCATTTACGAGAATGATCGTCGAGACGGGTACTATTGACATAATTCTGTGTGTATGTGTCTGTTCAAACATGAGGAGATGCGAAAGACGAACACGCACACGTGTGCGGCAGAACTGAAGAGACTCTGTGCGAGATGCGGCTTGTGCGTGCGCTTCAGGTGAGAGTCAGACAGCAAGACGAGACGGCAAAGAGTTGTTTTCTGCAACTTATTGCACTTAACTCATTTTAACGACAAACAATTCTCTGCTATATGCGTCGAACTAAAACTTTGACCTTTTGCAACGTTTTGATTTAAGTAGCCTATTATTAAAATGATTCAGATATCGCACGCCGTTGCAATATGCATATCGCGATATTTACATTTGCGATATTTTCGATATATCGTGCAACCCTAGAGTGTTACAAGCTCTTGGCGCATAAAGAAGATCTGTAAAGTTGCAAAGACTAAAGTCTCAAATCCAAAGAGATATTCTAAAACGGCTCGTTCTAACACGCCCCCACATGTCTATGTCACTATGTGGGAAGATTTGCATAACGCCGCCCAAATGTTCACGCAAAGAAAGAAGGCGTAACTTTTATTCTCGCTGTAGTATTGTTGCCGCCGCCATGTCGTGAAGACGCTGTGTGCTTCGTTGTGAAAGCGAAACTACTTTGTTTGGTCTTCCAAAAGAGGACGATATCCGCTTTGTCATGCCTGGAGCTGATCCGTGCTGGTCGATTAGGAAATACATCAACTTCACGCTGTGGATCGCCGGATCGGCTTTCACCGTGGACGAAGCAGAGTCCAGCCCGGGGTCGTCACATGTGGTTGCCGCAAGCCCACCGGACGCTTCTTCGTCGAATCCGCCGGCCGCGCCATTCTCAAGCCCGCCCGCCTCCGCTCACTTAAGCCGGCCTCCGCATACTCTAGCCCGCGGTGTGTGATGCTGTTTCATTGTGAAAGCGAAAATACATTGTTTGGCCTTCCAAAAGAGGACACGACTAGAAATCAGTGGTTAAGTTGTATTTACAACACTGTTCCAGAACACTTCAACCCAAATATTCAGATGTGTGCAGCACATTTTATGGAGGACTGTTTCCTGATCCTGGGAGAGTAGACTACAATGCCGGCTGTTCTGACTCACAGACTGTACGTTTTTTTTTATATTTAAAGAATTTGAAAAATATAAGAATCGACACGTTTCAGAAAGGCAGGGCATAGAGGAGAAACAATAATGTACAGTATGTGGAAAATAATGTTTTTTTTTTTACCTAAAACCGCATAAACACATTTCATTACACAAAATAATGTTCTTTTTAGCAGCATCATATGACCCCTTTAAAACAGAATCCAAAGAATGAAATGAAATGAAGGGCCCTATTCACTGACAAAAATGGGACTACAACTAAATAAAAAAACTATTTTGAATGACAAAAACTATTGCAAATCTATTGACCTTTTCGTCAATGGATGAGACAACAAAATGAGACAAAAATGTTAGGGAGAGAACTGAATTCTCTTTCTCATTTTATTGTGATTTAACAGACAGATACGCACAAAAGTATGTCAAACTGTCCATTGTGGTGAGTATTCAGAGTTGGTTATGTATTAAGTGAATGTAAGCAGTTGTGAGAATTTCAGATGCGTATCAGTGCATTAGGTCTTAAAGTGACAGCAGCCTAATAAACCTTCTATTGTCTGTTTCAAAAAAGAGAGAAAATCACTCTCTACTCATGACTGAATCACTTTAGTATTAATCTATATTTAGTTCATATAAATGTCTGCTTGAAAGAGTGAAGAAGGACATAAGCAAATTGTTACAATGTATGCATATATAACCACTGGTCTTTTATTGAAAATATCATGTTGTTGTTTCTTAATGAAAAGTGGTTTTATGTAATTTAAAGATAAATAAAGGCATGTTATATGTCACATCGGTTAAATCTGTGTCTGTATTGCATCTTCAAACCTTAATATCATTCATATTAACAGGTAAATACATTGTTTTCTCCAGGAGTATATAATGAGTTTAGACATTTTAGATAAATTATTAATGAATGCTTTACAGTTTAACATTTAGTCGACTAAAACAGTTCAGATGACTAAAACTAAATGAGGTTTTAGTCAAAAGACTAACTTAAAACTAAATCAAAATGCAGGTAACCATGACGTTAGCGCAAATAAATCCACTTCAGATGCACATAAGACCTGATTTTGTTCCCCAACGTGCTGTTTTATGCTTCTTGTCTGTTATGCAGGAGCTAAACAATCGTCTGGCAGCTGAGATCACTAAGATGCGATCGATGACAAGCGAGGACGGCGGAGACACTGGCGGGTTCATACAGGGGAAGGAGCTGTATGAGCTGGAGGTCTGTTTCTTCCCTTTATGTCTCGCTCTTTTTCCACAGCGTCCTGGGAATGAAAAGCTCATCGTCACACTTGCGTTCACAGGTAATGTTGAGGGTGAAGGAGTCAGAAGTGCAGTATCTGAAGCAGGAGATCAACTCTTTAAAAGATGAGCTCCAGACTGCCCAAAGAGTAAGTGTTGCAACTTCATTTATGTTTGAAGAGTTCAAAAAAAATTTTTTAAAAACAATTTAAAAACTTGTTACACATTTTTCAAGACTTGCACAAATAAAATGAATACTGTATGACCTTACAAAACACATTCATACAATCTCAAAATTACTGTTGTTTTTGTTTTTATTAAACAGGCTGTGGCACACATTCAAGTTTAAAATATTTAATGTTTTATTTAATAAATGCTTATGTATTGCAATTGGTTTATGTTTTAATATAGTATCAATACATTAGAATTATAGGTCAATGATATTTGATTTTGTAGATGCGATAATAATGTGTTCAAAAAAATAAACAGATTATTGTGCCGATATTTGTAAAATATGTAAATCGGATGGTAAATAATGTTCTTAGTCTTTCCTTCCTGCGATGGGCGGCCCAGATTGAGTTAACGTTTAAATGCCAGATACAGTTTGTGTAACCAGAAAATAAACAAGTATTTTATGTATTATGCAGGACTTTAAATTATAAACAGTCCCGAATACACTGGGACTCTTATTTTGAAATGTGAAGCTCTTGCACTCTTAAAACCATCTACAACACAGAACAATATAAATACCGTAACGTAAACGCTGACATAATTCATCATCAATAGATCATAATCAGTTGCTTGACATAAATTTGTAATATTCTAATATAGTATCAATACATTAGAATTATAGGTCAATGATATTTGATTTTGTAGATGCGATAATAATGTGTTCAAAAAAATAAACAGATTATTGTGCCGATATATGTAAATCGGATGGTAAATAATGTTCTTAGTCTTTCCTTCCTGCGATGGGCGGCCCAGATTGAGTTAACGTTTAAATGCCAGATACAGTTTGTGTAACCAGAAAATAAACAAGTATTTTATGTATTATGCAGGACTTTAAATTATAAACAGTCCCGAATACACTGGGACTCTTATTTTGAAATGTGAAGCTCTTGCACTCTTAAAACCATCTACAACACAGAACAATATAAATACCGTAACGTAAACGCTGACATAATTCATCATCAATAGATCATAATCAGTTGCTTGACATAAATTTGTAATATTCATTGACTGCAAACTGCTATTTTGACTTTGAACATGCAGTGCTCATATTTATTTAAATACATCATTGCCTTTTGAAGTTTAATCGTCACATTAGGATGTATTGCGATTGCTGAATTTTATAAGATGGATGCAGAAAAAATAAGATTTTATTCCCAAGTACATTTAAATATTTTTTTTAATTGAAATGTATTAAATGTTTGTATCAATTCTATTGTGTTGAATCTGTATCTGCCATGTAATAGCCTGAGAAGCTGATATGACAATAAATTTAAATACTATTTTTTGTACCCAAATTTAAAATCTCCTAAAATGATAATAAAGCCTTTTAAAGAGTTTTTATGACCTGAATTTTAATCAGACTTGATTTTTAAGACTTTTTAAGGACCCTGATGAAAGAATGTATGTGGATTAACGTCAATAACCTGTGCCACATCTCTTGATAGGATAAAAAATATGCAACCGATAAATACAAGGACATCTACACGGAGCTGAGCATCGTACGGGCCAAAGCAGAGCGCGATCTGAGCCGACTGCGCGAGCAGCTGCAGCAGGCCCATGATGCACTGGGGGATCCCGCGCTAGAGGACGCGGAGCGCGGCGGTTACGGTACGACCCTCGTCTCGAAATCAACCCACACTCAAATACACTCATGTGCATGTTATGAACCGACCGGCTGTCATGTCTTTCAGATATCATGAAGTCAAAGAGCAATCCTGACATTTTAAAGATGGCGGCCGCAGCAGCCAAACGCTCCGAACGCACCATGAGGTCAAAGGTAGGTTTCCACACACACTTTGAGTCCTCTGGTGTTGAATAAGAGTTAGTTAAGCTCACACTGCCACCCTCAGGTCAACACGTTGTTGACAAAATACAGCAGCTTCTGCTTGTGAACAGTCAGGAACTGAACTGAACTGAGTGTGTGCTGTGTTTTGTTTTGTTGTCCAGGAAAAAGCCTGATAGGTAGGTAAGACTTTTGCACATTCCCTCCTCTAACACACAGTCCCGTGTGTATGTGTGTGTGTTTTCCTCTGTTCCCAGTCTGTGAGTCGTGACATGCCCTGGGACAGCTAAAGACTAAACCTGAAGACCTTTGACTTCTGATTTTAGGTAAAAGCCCTTAGAAGGGAGCGAATGCGCTGAACTCCCCGTGCATCATTCAGAGGGATTCATGCTAGGGCTGGGCGATAAACCAGATCACATTGAGATCATGATAAAGCCATGATAAGCACTGGTGGTTTTTAGTGGATCTGGATGAATCTAACAGCAGCAGCAGCTGTCAGTGTGTGTCTGTAATAATCTGCATGTTCTGCGCAGTTTCATGTACTACACAAACTCAAACGCATGTGATGCTCGTCTCAATATATGAGGACATGAACTTCCTCTCCAGAGCTGCTCCAAGAGTCACTTCAGCAGCATTACGCCATTTACTTTGAGGAAAAAAACTACCGTCAAGTAGTGATTGGTGTTTTGAAACTCTTCTTCAGGAAACCGTGGTGAATCAGCCAGTGATTTGGAGCATGTATCAAACTTCCAAAGCCACGTGATTTCAGTAAACAAGAGTTCATTGTGTCTACTATAGTTTTCACCTGATCTTGGCATTTATAGACATTGTTCATAAGACACTTGTGTAATTAAAAGGAATAGTAGTTGTTAATAGTCTGTTGTTGACAAGCCCTTCATAAAAGGAAAACAAGCCGTGAAAGTTATTAATAGAACACATATTATACAGACACTTCTTATTTAATGGGATTTGTTCATTGCATTTAATATAATATACTTTCAATAAAACCTTTGCAAAAACCCAAGTTTTTGTTGCATTTACACTGTTCTGACCAGCATGAGGAGTTTCACTCACTTTAAAATAGTGAATCATTTTGCAAAGCAGTTTATTCAAAGCTTTGTAAACATTTTTCTCCCGTCACTACTGTCAAATATACACCAAAACTCAAAAGATTTTCACCACAAACCAACAAAATAAAGTTCAGTTTAACTTGAAGAAATTATATTATTATTATTGTAACTAAAATGATATTGTTTTTATGGAGTATCATACAACCAAGATATCTTTTTATCCATGTAATTGGATGCATTCATCCATTGTACAGCATCTTATTTAACAAAAATAAATAAATTAATTGTTATATTTTCCATTTGATTACATTTTACAGTTTTATTGATTAATTTCATCAGACACCATTTTTGATGCTAAATTTGTATTAAATCATAAAACACAGAATCCAGAATAAATCCAATGTAAAACAGAATTTATATGAAGAGGTGCCCTAAATTAAAAGGTATCTAACTCTGTAGTTTGATTGTGAACAATCGAGTGATGTGTACATTCATTCTAACAAACATGTGGAAGCATTTCCTTCATTACTGCTAAATGATTATTACATCTAGTCCTTTAGCAGATGCTTTTATTCAAAGTGACTTATAAATGATGATATTGTGATAGTATTTTTGGCCATATCGCCCAGCTCTAGTTCATGCATTGACAGACAAACAGATCCGATTATTTTCTGCCGTGGTGCATGTGATCCTGCTGATTGAAGGGCTGTCCGTGTCATCTCATGTTCATCAGACGCACGTCTCGTGGACTCGAGGGCATTTCCATATGCATTGCTGGAAATCGTTCATATTGAGTTTCACAGGACCGGTCGCGGCGGTTCACGGCATGCGTCTGCAAGTGTGTGTGTGTGTGTGTCACTGGAGTTTGTTGGTGGCACAGCTGGCAGTTATGAATACTTTTGTCATTTTTGTTGAGGTCACTGATTTAAACGCAATGAAAAAGCAGGGATTTGTAATAAAGAAAATAATACTTTTTGAATCTTTTTTTTTTTTAATTTTTATAGAGTTGCTTTGAACAGGGCTTTTGGAGGTCTTCCACAAATGAAGACCTTAAAAAGGTCTTACATCGGAGCAGAAAGTCTTACATTCATAAAGTCATGGCATTAAATGTTGCATGCACTGCAAAACATGAATTTCTCAGACTTTGAAGTGTTGCAAATACAATGCATTACTTGCGAAACAATATATGCATGTCCCTGGACATTTACATTCACAGATCATATTGACATATGTGACCACAAAACCAGTCATAAGATTGAATAAATAAGCTTTCCATTGATGTATGGTTTGTTAGGATAGGACAATATTTGACCGAGATGCATCTGAAATCTGAGGGTGCAAAAAAATCTAAATACTGAGAAATTCGCCTTTAAAGTTGTCCAAATGAAGTTCTTATTAATGCATATTACTAATCAAAAATGAAGTTTTGATATATTTACGGTAGGAAATGTACAAAATATCTTCATGGAACATGATCTTTACTTAATATCCTAATGATTTTTGGCATAAAAGAACAATCTTATAATTTTGACCCATACAGTGTATTGTTGGCTATTGCTACAAATATACCCGCACTTTTGTGGTCCAGGGTCACATATTGTGTTCCATAATTAATCTTAAAACAAGTCAATCTTCATCAAACCTGCAGAAACCCTGTTGTTATGGACATGCTCACAGAAACCGCTTCAAAACACCACATTTGAGTCTCTCTGTTTGCGTCTCCAGAGTCTGAAGGAAGGTTTGACGGCGGAGCAGAGACTTCACTTGTTCGACAACAAGGACACTAAGGACTTCTGACACGGACGCGTCGACCGGCCTCGCTGCATGCTAATAAAGAGCCGCGTATTTTAGCCCAATAATCAATCACTTAGAGACACACTGGTCACAGCTACAGCGTATATTAAACATGGTATGAAGTTTGAGTTTTATGTCTATAGTCTGCATTTCATGCACTTCAGTTACTGTGACGTTGCTGGTTTGTTTTCATTGCCATGTCTTAATGTAAATACTTTGTTTTTAATGAAGCATCTATCATGCGTACACTAAACACGGCCGTGTAAGCTACTGTTTGAACTCTTTAGTTTGTGTGAATCGCCAGTGGAGGAAGTAACCCACGTCATGACTCGACACTACAGATTATTGGCACGGCAGGAATCATCACGCGTGACGCTAGAAGTGGTCGCTCTGCGCGTTTCCTCCGGCTCTTTCTTGTTTTAGTGAAATGGGATGCATATAAAATAGCTGCATTTAGTCGACGCTTGCATCATTAACCGCTGACCTTCTGCAGCTTCTCCGGATGTTTTAAATAAAGGACCATTTCTGATGACTGTAAAGCACACAGGAACAGACCTGAAAGGGTTTGGGCTGCTCTAAAGAATATTAACAAGGCTGTATAAGGTTGCCGTTATGAATGAATACTGGTCCACTCACGTGAATGGGAGGTGTTTTTTTTTTTTGTTTCTTCAAGCTGATAAAGTCAGCGGTGTTGTTCAGTGGCAGTCCATTGTATTTATTTAAATGTTATGAATTTTTGTCTCACATTTCCATTCATCTATACATTGTTGTAAATATACTGCAAATGTACACGAACTGACAACAGGTTTATTAGCAATAAATATTTTTGCACCCTCTTTTGCACTGATTAATCTGTCATTTATTTATATTGCAGGGTGTCTGCTGGTCTTAAAAGAGCGGAAAGTCTTGCATTAAATGTGGTGTACATCTTTCTTCAGATTTTTTTCTTCTTCTCCGATACAAATTTAAAGTTAGTTGTTTTCTGAGAAAAGGAAAATAATGAGTTTATACTTCAAACAAGAAGAAATATATGGGAGTGGGAAATGAAAGTTAGTTTTCCCTCTGAATTTATTTTTTATTAAATATTTAAATATTCCATGCCCATTAGCAGATATTTGCTCTGGTTTAAACCATAAACTCACTTCATTATGATCAATTTCTCACTTTTGTCATTTTACTTCTCAAGAGAGAAGTTGTTTAAGAATCTTTAGACATTAAAACAAGACAAAAATACACTTTTGCGTTTTGATCAGAAGGTACAGTAAAAGCTGTTTCTGTATTGTAGTGGTTTGTTAAATTTTGTATATGTTTGTTTGTTTGGAAGAAATTGTTAAAAAGTAATAGAAATCTGTTGAAGGTTATATGTTCAAACTTTTGACTTGGTCTTAAAAAGGTCTTTAAAAAGTTTAAAATGTACTTTCATACAACATGCCGGATGTAGGAATCCTGTATTGTTGCTTTTTTTATAGTATAAGTCATCATGTATTTATAAATGAAATTATACGACAATTAGGGATGTGAAAACCTAATTTATTACAATGTCCTGAATAATCCAATTAATTGCACATTCATTTTGGACAAAAGATAATTTAAAAAAATAAGCAATAAATTCATATTCAATAAAGAGTTTATTAGTTTACTTTTATTTACAATAAAATGTTCACGAGTACCCTATTTTTAATATTTGAGAAGTTTTTTTTTTTTCTTCTTTGCACTGATTTTCAAGGAACCAACTATCAGGCTCCCAAAAATCAATAAAAACCTGGAACATTTGAAAGACTTCAAAATGTGCTTTTAGACCTGCAAATACAGCAACTCTTAGAAATGCGTTGTTCCAGCTATGTGTGAGTCCTGAAGTAAACATGCAAAGAGATGCATCACAATTCTTTGTTTTAATGGAGCATCTTGTGTCGCATAATAACTACACTGTTGAGTGGACTGACTACAACAAGTCCCATAATGCTGCGCAATGGCCCACTCTGACAGCACAGCAGCGCAGCCGAGCACACAAGTATGAGAAGCTCCCGTTTCATGCATTATTCAGTCCGACCTCAAACAGAAGCGGCTGCACCCGAAAGAGTGCGTTTCTTTCCAGCGGGATGGAGTTTGCGATGGTTTCGTGAATAAATGCATCTGCTCGGGTGAGTCTGCACGCGCGCGCTCTTCGCTCTTTGTTTAGCTCGCTTTGCTTTGCTTTGCTTTGCTAACGGAAGCCTGCGGTGCTCCTCCAGCGCTCGTCTCTGATTCATTGCGCGGTTTAATTGGGGTTCATAACGACATACATTTGCTGGACGCGTTAGTTATTGTTGTCAGCATGTATATTAGCCCGCATACTAACAGCCTGCTATGCTAACGTTAGCACAACACACGCCAGACGAGAAAGCGACACAGAACCCCAGGTAACGTAAAGCGACTCCTGAAGAACCAGACGAACCCGGATTAAACCTGGTCTGGGGATGTTTGACCGTTCTGGATGTTATCCAGATCATACGTGATTTTATGTAGTGCAAAAGACACGGATTTAGCCGATTCTGGAGATAAAACATGACAGTACCAGGGCGGGAGTGTCAGAGATGCATGCCATCAGTGTTAGTTTATGCGCTAATAAATCCATGCATGCAGTTTGGAAAAAAATAAGCGTGACTTTTATGATAATGAAATGTGCTTTAGTTTGTTTCGGTAATATTTATCCTTTAATATTTTGTGTTTCATAGCCATACACGGTATCAAACTCCAAATTAGCACCATGTTTCCCCCTGTATAAAATAATAGAGAAAATATTTAACTTTATTTTCAATTAATAATCTGTGAGAAATAGAAATAAAGAAAATGTTGCTCTACTTACAAGACACAAGTGTGACACAAGCCATTTAGGCTTTTTAAAAATAATGCCCACATTATTTATTATTATTTATTTATTTATTTATTATTTTCAATGCGCATTAGCTCTTGTCTTGGGTAATGTTTCCGCTGTGGCGCAAATGGCTCATTGCATGAATCTAAACTGGTTCAAAAATGTGATTAAGTCATGTTGATAATTTAGAGCAACCTTAACATAATTTTCAGGATTTTCAAATCCCGTTTGAAGACATATTTCTAATATTTGGCATATGACCAGCTTTATTATATTTATTATTGAATTGAATCTAGTTTTTAGCTTTTTGCATTTTTTTTATTAAATATCCCATTTTTATTGTCAAAGCACATTGGTCAACTTGCATTGTTTTTAGTGGTGAATTTTGTATACATTTTATATACAAAATATGCACTCATGTTTCTGCTCTCAGAGCCTCCAAATTAAAACGGTTGTGAGCAGCTGTAGAGAAAATCTGATTCCAGTTTTATTATTTTAATTATTGCTATTGTTGTTGTTATTGTAGCTTTTGCATTTTTAATGCAACTTTTTTAAAAATGTAATTTTAATAAATATTTCATTTTTTATGGTTAAAGATTGGTCAAATTGCGTTTTTAATGGTGCCTTATTAAAGGGTCATGAAACCCCAGACTACTACTACTGAGATTTTAGCAGAGGTGTTTGTGTTGCACATCATAGAAGACAATGTTAGCATCCGATAATTGTAACTGTTTGAGAAAACTGGTTAATTTTAAGCATTTTTGCTCTATTTTCATCTTCCGGGTTTAAAGGGGTCATATGATGCGATTTCAATTTTTCCTTTCTCTTTGGAGTGTTACAAGCTCTTGGTGCATAAAGAAGATCTGTAAAGTTGCAAAGACTAAAGTCTCAAATCCAAAGAGATATTCTTTATAAAAGTTAGTGTAACCGTTTATACAGCTCCGTGACACAAGCCATCAAAGGGCTTATATAAACACTGCAGAATAAGCCTTAGGTTATCAGATGTGCAACAGTGCATTCATATATATATATATATATATATATATATATATGCTTTCGATGCAGAGTGCAAATGGTTGTGGTTCTGGACTTCTGAACCCGAAGCTGTGTGTGTTGTCTGTCTCCTCTTCCCGCTCCGCTCCACGCCCACTCTTTTAGCATTTTTTAAAACTGTAGTGAGAACTAACCAGTGCTGAAACAGGGGGTTTTATGACCCTTTAATAAAATTGATCCTCATGTTTCTGCTCTCAGTTGATATGGAAGAGCCTCCCAGCGACTCGGATGGTTTACAGCCTCAGGATCTGTCCTCCGCCTGCAGCCTCCCCAACATCTTCGATCTGACGCGGAATGCCGAGGAATGCCTCCTTAAAGCCAACCCCATCGACGCCTTGCATATAGTCCAGACGCCGGGCTGGTTTGTCAATCCTGGGACCAGCAATGGGATGTTGTTTCCCGAAACCGACCCTGAACCTCTTCTGCTTCCCACAGACCAGATCCAACCGGATAATGCGTTTTCCAACACGACCGTCACGCTCTCCTACGTGAGCCGGTCGCACGTCTTCTCCGAGCATTCCCCGATCTACGGCGTTCCTTCCTTGAGCAAGGCATTTGCGCTGCATCCCGCCACGTATGATGCCGGACAGCTGGTGACGGATGCCGGAGACGCTGCACTTTCGGTGGACCAACACTGTCTCCAGCAGGTGTCTGTACCTGTCGGACTGACGGCCTGCGATCAGTTCGGCTTCATGTCACCAGCTCAGGTCGTGGAAAACGTGGCGGCGTTCTGCTACCTTCAACAACCTCCGGATATGCAAGACGTGGAAAATCTGGCTTTGGAAACGCTCAAATCTTTACAAGCCGATCCCAGCGAGTGCGGGTTCCCCATCAGTGTGGGTGAGCTTCAAAACAGAGCTGCAAATGGCCTGTGGAACGTCGGACCCTTCGAGGGAGGATTTCAGGAGGACGACGGCGCGAACGCTGACGGGTTACACCAGAACGCCAATCCGGAGCTCGTCTTTCTTATCTCCAGATCCGAGGAGCCGGTGGTTTTACCGAACGACGGCTTCGCCATTTCATTAAATCAAGACTTCATTAGTCCGTTGGATCCTGAGTCTCCGTCAGCGGCGCAAATAGAGGATGTTTTTGCGAGTTCTCCGAGTGGAGCAAAGCAAGAAGAACAGTTTGATTCTACAATGCCGGAGGCAGCTGAGATCGAATCACCAGAAACACCAACAGAGAAAACTGACAAAACGTGCAACACCGAGTCCGTGCATTTCAACGATGCATCTGCAGAACAAACCGACACCGATGCATTCAAATCAAGCGGCAGTTCGCTCACGCTTGAGAGGAAAAGACTGCCTCCAAGAGCTAGACGAGGTGTTAGGATGGGAGCCATTGTTCAAGATATCCATCCCATCAGGAGTCGCGTGTGTAAAAGAAAAGCTCAGAAGAGCAAGTCCAAGAAAAAGGTGCTGGAAAGGATGCACAATGTGGCGGATGTAAAGAAGAAGAAGAAAAAGACGTCAGAAGAAACCGATGTCAGACGTTCAAGCAGACGTAAAGCCACACTATCTACCTCAACTTCTGCAAAGACGCTAGATGCATTTGTAAAACGCACAAAGAAAAAATCCTCCGGAAGGATAAGAAACCTTCATTCGGTACCAGTCAAGCATCAAAAACCAATGGCGGCTCAACAAGGCCTGAAGAAATCTGCCAAACGGAAGAGAAAGAAACACCTAGTCGGCCGTGCGTCATTTTTCTTGCCACAGGAACCTGAAATCAAACTCAAATGTCTGAACTACGAGGAGAAGAAGGATGTGCGGGATGAGACCTTCGCGCCTTATGTGCGCATGCAGATCAAAGACTTCCCCATCTGTACGGTGGTCAACTATCCCGAGGACAGCATCCGGATCAAGCAGGGAAAGCGGCGGGCGTGTGGCAGGTTTGCGTCCGGTGAGATGCCCGTGACGCCTGGATTGCAGTACGGTCGGGTCTGTGTGGACGTCACACAGCGGGATTTTCTGGTCTGCTGTCTCTGCGGTGGCTCGGCCAATGCCATGGACCTCGGAGATTTGCATGGGCCGTATTACCCTGAAGGTTTCAAATCGGCCTCTAAAGCGGTTTGTAATCCACAGGAAGAGGATAATAGTGACTCCGACTCGTCTGTTCGAGGGAAACGTGTTGCTCCGGGCAGATGGACCGAGTCTCTTTGGACCAGCGATAGCCAGTCGTCCAATAGTCCTTCATCTAAGAGACCCAGGATGGATGGTGACACCGATTGGTTCAGTCATCCAGTGGTTCCTCTCAATGCTAACGAGCACTGGCTCCACGAGGACTGCGCGATATGGTCCGCAAGCGTCTTTCTGGTTCGGGGAAAGCTGTACGGGCTGGAAAATGCAGTCAGGTTGGCGAAAGCGTCGGTAAGATTTCAGATAACACAGATTCTTCAATGCTCAGCAGCCTGCAGTAATGACACTCAACCGTCTGGTATTTTTTTTAGGTTTGTTCGACGTGTCAAAGAAGGGGAGCGACGTCGGGCTGCGTTTTCAAAGGCTGCCCGAACAAATACCACTACACGTGTGCACTGCAGTCCGGTAAGTCATCAGCAGTCCTCTGCATTCTGTTGCACAATAGACACACACACACACACACGTTTCATTGTGGTCCGAAACATCAAAATGCTGATCTGCCTGTTAACAGCAGCTTTTGTGTCTACATTTGCTAAGCAGACATGTTCAAACTTGTGGTCAGACACACATGGAAAATAAACATGCAAATCTGCCCGTGCATGAAAAATATGATGTAAACTTAAATATAATATAAATATAGAATATATATATATATATATTTCATTCTTTATTATGATTTGCTGTTAACTTCCTGCATTTTTTCTAGAACTGTACACTTTATACCCTTTGAAATTAATTGATGTGTTTGCTTTCCTGTTTTTAAAGGTTGTGTATTAAACGAGGATAATTTCTCAATGAAATGCAGAAAGCACAAGGTATATGTGAAATGTTTTAGATGACGGTTCACAAAAATATTTAATTATTTGATTTATGCATTTATTTGTATTAAAATATTTTTTCATTAAGATGTGCTTTGTGTGAATTCCTCAAATTTGTCTGATTGTTTAGTTTTTTTTGACAGCCTGATGTACTTTGGCAGCTTGTGTGTTGAGAGGTCGAGTCCTGTAATGTTGCTCATGTTAATGTACTCCTGTTTTTGTTCAGGATTGTATCTGTACAAATCTTGTGCAAATGTCTTTTTTTTCTTTTCTTTTGTCTTTCTTGAATGAATTGTCACATTTTAGCATCTTGCCTAATGTACCAAAATCCGTTTTTGTTTGCATTGTTTTTCTCAAACGTTAAACCGTTCCGATCTTAATCTCAGGGTTGAGCCGGGTTCTTTTGTGTTGCTGTTGACATTCTTACCCCAAAATGTATTTAACCTGAACTGACTAAACCCAGTTGGTCAGCGTAATAAACTGGCTTCTTTTATTTTGCCTAATGTGCTGCTGGACACTCAGTTGTATTTACTCATATAGTTTTATCATGATTAATATGGCTAGCAATATATAAATATAATTTTCTACATAACATTTATGGATGCTTATTTCTGCCACAGAGAGAGAGATTTTAATTCCCACGATTCAAACTTTAAAAAATTTTTTTTTTTTTAATTTTTCATATAATTTTATATCTCGGAATTCCAAGAAAAGAAGCCAGAATTGCAAGAACAAACGTCAGAATTTTAACTCGAGTTCAAATAAAAAAAAAGATCAGACTTGCAAGATGTAAACTCGGAATTGCACGAAAAGAGTCAGAGGGAGAAAAGTCATAATTGTGAAATTTAAGAATTCAGAGGAAGAAAAAAAATCTGAGTTGCAAAATGTGAACTATCTTTGAATCATTGATTCACACGATTCGTTCTAAACAAGGATTCATTCAGAAACTAAACACCTGTTTTGCTCGGAGACTAGCAACAATTCTGCTGTGGCTTGAAGGTAATATTTTCTCTGCAAAATTGAGCAAAAGCACATAATATTGTGTTTAAAATATATAACATAATATCAACTTCATATTTACTGAACTGTTGTTTATAAAATCACGTTTAAACTCGTGATATTCGGGACAAAATCGGCACTAATACTGCTCTCCCTGCTCGTGTGATATCGTATGATATAAATATGAGACAAAAACTCATACTCAATCAATATCTTGAATTTTAGGGCATAACTGCATTCATGGAGTTGTTACCCTGCATCATATTTGTCAACAGTCAACTGTATGAAATGTAAGATGATGTACAGGTCTGGGGGCGGGGCCAGTGTGTTAACTGCGTTAAAATATTTTAATCGTGTTTTTCTTCATAACTAATTAATGCGCTAAACTGACAGCCCTAATATATATATATATATATATATATATATATACACACACACACATTACTCTTATTTACAAATGTGGATTAGTACTTAAAATTTAAATTTAAATTTCATAACAAATTTTAGAAATTTAATGAAATTAAAATGTCAAAATAATGTGCTCAAATAATTTCACATATGTAAAATTAATATTAGTTTTTACGTACTGCAAATGTGTTATTTACATCTTAGTTAAATATTGTGACATATTTTGTGTTTTTTTTATTTGTATTTGTTTTTTTAAGGTATCTATTGTTTTTATTGAGGTAGTTTTTTAGTTTTAGTTTTAATGCTTAGATTTATACCAAATGAAATGAGAAATGCCACCTTGACAACTGAATGAAATAAAATAAGATCAAGTATTTTACTTAAGTTATGTTTATTTTAATGTAGTGAAAATGTTTTGTATGGTTTTAGTTTAAGTTAACTAAACTGCCGCTGGTTTGTAACTGTGCTGTACCTCTGATTTTATGGATGACAAGGTCCACCTTCCCGTAGGTGCCCTTCCCCAGCTCCCGTATGACTTCATAGTATTTGTTGACCTCCACCTTCTCCAGGTTTTGAGCTGCGAAGAGCTGCAGTTCCTCCAGGATGTCGACGGACACGCGTGAGACGACGGGAGAGGAGCTCATTCTGCTGACGGTCGCTCTGCCTTACTGCAACACAAAGAACAAGGAAACGCATTTCAATTGAGGAGCCGCCTTCCTCTGCTGAGGACTGAGCAGTGGTCTGCCGCAGGGAATGTAATTATCCTGCAGATAAGGGACATGTCCTCTGAGGAGAGGGATTTCAGTTCCCCTCATCTAACCTGCTGATCTCTCCAGCGCTTCATGCCTCAGCAGCCTTGCTCTCGCAGTGTTTGGGTGCAGTGGCTTATGTAATATTATAATCGTCTGGACTTTACAGGCTCCGTCTTGAATATTTATCATTTTGTTACATTTTAAAGCAGAGCTCGACTGTTTACAAGTCAGATCTGACCTGCTGTTGCGTAACCGATTGAATAAGACGGTCAAATTAGTTCAAATGAATTTTAGAAGATTTAGTATTTGTTACGTCACACTTTTTCTGCATCAACCTACTGATCATGTGATTTAAGATGATCCAAAATGCATCTTGAGCTTCAACGCAAGAATGTCTAACCATCAGCATAAAGAGAAGACAGAGAAAAATTGCTAGATATTACACATTTATGCGAGTGCAATTTTAATTGCGTACCGTTCAATAAGTTCAGTGACTTTTAAACAGAAAATTGCCAATTACTTTGTCTGTTTCTCCATTACAGAACAACAGCAGAATCAAGCATAACGTGTTACTGAGCAGCACACAGATGCAGTGTTTTCTGAATGAATCAGGGTTTTGAATAAAAAGGTTGAATGAACAATTCAATGACTCACTCAGCCGTTTCGTTCCTGAATGAATCAGGGTTTCGAGGAGTTGGTTGAGTGAGTGATTCAATGACTCAGTCACTGAAACATTCATTCAGCTGATTTCTTCAGAAACACTGATTTATTCGGGAATGAAACAACTGACTGTCACTTGTTTTATTTCTAAATAAATCTGTGATTTAGGATGAATCAGATGAACAAATGATTCAGTGACTCACATGTTTTTATAATTTGAATAAATCTGTGTTTCTAAACAAATCAGTTGAATGAATGATTCAGTGATTCAGTCACTTGCTTAATTCCCAAATGAATCAGAGTTTTGGAGAGAAACAGCTAAATGAATGATTCAGTCACTCGTTTCATTCCCACATGACTCAGCGTTTTAGAATAAAACGGTTGAATGAATGATTCAGTAACTCAGTCACCTGTTTCATTCCCAAACGAATCAGCCTTTTGAATGAATTAGTTCAAGTCACCTACTAGAGTAATGATGTAACCTGCAGAAAGAGTCAATGAAAAATCCCCACCACGAACAGAGACTGTCTGGAACAAACACAAACAAGTGGAGTGATACGAACATCCCGGTGCTATTTGACAGGGATATCAGCACTCTTGGAACGACTCAGCCAATCAGATTCCAGGAACAGAACTAACCTAATCAGCCACAACCGTTGTTCGATGTTGTCAAAATAGTTAAATTACCCCCAATTACTCAGTCTGGCTTATACATCAGCCAAGTCCACTCATTCTAATCTTATTATTACATTGGAAAACAGTGATACATACATAATGCCTGAATCACAGCCCATCTGTCCCTCAGCAGCATAAACCATTAGTTACTGCCAGTGGAGCAGAAGTGCTTAGCACTGCAGGTTAAACAGCCGTGATGGTTTTGGTGTGAGTCAAGTCAACTCACATTTATTTCTATAGCACTTTATACAATGCAGCATGTTTCAAAGCAGTTTCACAGTAATAAACAGACAAATTCTTCATTCTGAAACGACTTCGACAATGGAACAGACTTTCTTATTCACAGCTTATGTTATCGATCGTACACCTGCATTACACATTACATGTCATGACACCTTCCTTCTGCATGCACAGAAAACATCAATACATATTTCTGAATAATGCAAGGCTCTGGTGATCTGGGTGGTTGCCGGGGCACAGAAATGTGGGTTGCTAAGGTGCTCAGAGTGGATGATTAGATAACTCACCTCTCCTTAACAAACGGCATGAGTTCAGCTGTCTTTCACATTAACAGTTCATGACAAGTTGCATGCTAAATACTTGAGACTAATCGACTGGCCGACTTCAATGCTCTGCCATGACGCTTTAAGCTTGACGTCGACTAGTCGCTGGTCCTATAGAGGGCGCAACAGGATTAGAAATCTTTGAAGGACTTCCACATTTACGCTCCGTTTCCATACAGTTAAAATGACAAATAAATGCATACTCTGAAAGCGCTCCACAATACATGTGTGATTATATTACTGGATGTTTGAAATTGAACGGGAGAATGCACGTTTTAAACATCTTATTGCACAGGTAAGTTAATCGCCGTTCTAATCTAATGCACTGCTGCACTGTAACACACACACATAGGCTACAGACAGTTGTGCGTACAGTTCATTCAGCGCAGAAATGTATTGTCAACACTCTTCTGTGATTTCTCAATAAAATAGCTTAGAAACTGAAATGTTCAAGCATATATTTCTTAATAACCAAATCCCACATCTTCACTTCTAGTAGCGAGACGCTGCCAGGTAGAATTAATTCACACATGCAATCGCTCTCACTAATGCATTCATATGAATGTAATCTTTACTGTGCTACTTTATCTGTATCTGATTTAGAACGAGCAGAAATCTGTGAGAAATATAACGTCCCAAAGACAAAAGAACTGATCAAAATGAGCTGTTATAGGAGCATTAGCCATGTGAGCAGCACTGTGTCATATGCCATAGCTGTGCACAAGGTGTTCGAGTCTCAGCTCCAGACTTATTTGTTCATTAATGACGTCATCAGAGACTTCGACTCGACTTTCATCACATAAAAGTCAACTTTAAAAAATCAGAAGTCGTTCAACCCCTACTTGAGACTTGTTCAAATCCCTCACTAATGACCTGCAGCAGGCTTTATTAAACAGACTTCAAACGCAGTCTGCAAATCTGACACATTCGCACCAGGCCTTCATATAGAGCGCAGAACATGGCTGGTGCAATATGACTCACCGGGTCAAATCTGCGAGCGAGTCTATGTGTGGCTCAAGGCAGAGAGATGCAAATATAGAAGATCTCTGCTGTAATGTCAAAGTTTGACATGCTGGTGTACACATTCAGGTACAGGACGTTCTTTGCACACAAAGCAGGCACAGACTTCCTCTGCTTCTCGTCATTAGACAGTCATTTAAAAGCGTGAAACGGTAATGGCTCATTTATTCCCGTGTGCCAGCTATTTTGTCATTCCGCTCGCTCCACGGTTATCGCAGCCGCAGCCAGGAAAACACAGACAAGAGGGAAGAAAAGGAAGGGAAAGTCAAGGGAGGTGAAACATGGGCCTTTAATCTCTCTGTTCTCTCTCAGTGCTTCCACACTAGAATATTCATGTCACTGCCGCTCTGCAGGACTCAGTGGGGTTTGGGAAAGTAGCAGTGCATTTTCCCAACAAAACACACACACGATGGTGAAGGATTTTGATGGAAGACTGGTAGAAAGCCAAGCATAAGCTTTTGCTGATAGAGAAGAGTCACATGACATTTGACCTTTGCAACTAATATGTGTCCCTGCAGCACAAAAGCAGTAAGTTAAGTCGCTGGGGTATATTTGTAGCAATAGCCAAAAATACATTGTACGATTCAAAATGATCGATTTTTCTTTTATGCCAAAAATCATTAGGATATTAAGTAAAGACCATGTTCCATGAAGATATTTTGTACATTTCTTACCGAAAATATATAAAAACGTAATTTTTGATTAGTAATATGCATTGCTAAGAACTTCATTTGAACAACTTTAAAGATGATTTTCTCAATATTTAGATTTTAAATACTGTACATTTAGTCCATTTCTATGGTTCAGTCCTTCTCAAATGTTCACTAGCTCTCTCACAGTTAAGCTTTTCAATTTCCCAACACATTGCATAAGACATTTAAATTAAAAAGACTCGCAGGGGAAATACCAGAAGTCACTTTCTGTGGCAGTACCATGGTGTAATGTCTGTATACTGTGGTACTTTGTAAACATACCATGCAACTATATTCAGTAACATGCCATGGCACTTCAGAATACAATTGGAAAATGTTGTTTTTAACAATCCACATGTCAAAGAATTTACAGTATCACCACTATATCCAAACACATGGTGCTAATTTGTTAGTGATTGCATGTTTATTATTAAAACTGATTGAAGAATGAGCATGTGGACGACTGTAAGATGTTGGACAATATTGTAAATATCTAGTGAAGCAAGCCGTGAACAGGAGGTCGTGTGGAGCGGCTTTAATAATTAAAAACTGACTCTCACACCTTGTGTTCAAACCACAGGGGTGTGAAAGACAATCAAGCCAGCAAATCCCTTATCGCATATTAACGTTCATTTCCCAGAATGCGCAGGACGGATGTGTGGTTGTTGTTATCCGGCAGGCATGTGCAAACAGAGATCAGTCTGTCTCTCTCAAACAGAAGACGAATGTGCAGAACTGAAGCATTGCATGAGTTTGCATGAGTGTTTGCATTCAGCAGCAGAGCTCAGGGCCAGGGAATGTAAATTGCACTGCTGTCCAGCGTCCACTAGAGGAGATCAGCATCTAAACACTCTTATTCCCCAGACCGGTCTGCTCATTTTTCATCCGGACTCTGACAGCATCCATTTAACGCTGTTGAGTTCTGGATGACCTGCGGATACCTGCAGACTCATAGTATCCGCACTGAGAACAGCAGCAGCAGCACACACACACACACACACACATAGTGCTGCCTGCAGTCTACAGCCACACTCACACATACACTCTCACACACACACACAGGTTTGTTTTTGTGAAAAGTGGGGACATCCCATAGGTGTAATGGTTTTTATACTGTACAGACCGTATATTCTATTGCCCTACACCAACCCTACCCCTAAACCTACCCCTCACAGGAGACTTTGTGCTATTTCAGATTTTCAATACACTCCATTCTGTGTGATTTATAAGCGTTTTGAAAAGTGGGGACATGGGGTAATGTCCTGAAAAGTCACCTTCTCCTTGTAATACCTGTCATACCTTTGTCATTATACACATTTATGTCCTCATTTGTCACAAAAATGCGCACACACACTCACACACACTGCTGCCTGCAGTCTGCAGCCACACACACACACACACACACACACACACACACACTTAAAAGGGGAATACGTTTACATGGTGAACAGGTCAAAAGGAAATGTATCCATAGGTCCGATGTATATAAAATAAACATACACACACACACACACACACACACACACATATATATATATATATATATATATATATATATATATATATATGATAATATTTGTATTGGTTTTTTAGCTGAATAATTTATTAATCATTATATATAATCATCCAATTCGCTGTATCAAGCGAATAATAATGAGAAGAACAATAATAATAATTGTATTATTATACATTTTATTATTATTGTTCGTGTTCATGCTTCAATTTGTATTAATAAATAATTATTTTAAAAGCACCATAAGGGCATTATTCTGCAGAGCTGATTAAGGTCGTCTGGTGACGGTAGCCTCAGGTTATTATAACGTAAATCCTTCAGTCTTGAGCAGGACAGTTCATTTTTATCGAGCATTATGCATCAACTCCACGTCAAAATATATCAGTTGCTGCAATATTATAATAATGTTGACAATCAAGCGGAATGCACTCACCATGAAATCCGTCCAGAGCCGCAGTTCTTCTGTTTCGAGGCAGAAATACCGCAGTGAGAGTCTCTGTCTTCCCCGCATCTGTGTGTCGGTGCTGCTGAGAATCAGTCGCTCCGCCGCAGCTCAACCAAAGACTGTATGAGACCCTCACTGTATCACTCACGCGCCGCGGAGCTCAGCTACTGTGAGACAGAGACGGGCTGATGAAACCCCGCCCACTGCGCGCGTCAGCCAATAGCAGCACGAGTCGCTCCCTCGCGTCAGGTCGCTGAGGCTTTATATTTTAAATGCATTTTATTAGTGAGTCTTTTTATTTTTAAAAGCTTAGCTTTTTTTTTTTTTTAGCTTTATCTTTAAGGCTGTACGTTTAGAACTACGTGTACTTTAAAGTTCAGTGCCAGTGAAAAAATATATACATTTAATTCGAATTTTTTTTTTAATACAAACTAAAGGCCAATCACAGTTTCTTGGTTATAAAGTAAACCCTAAAAATAACCATTAGAGAACGTTCTGTATAAATTCTCTTTAGGCTGTCGCAAAAAATATTCCAGCACCGTTCTAGCAAAGATAGTTTTTGGTTCTATAATTTTTTTTTAATTAAAAAAAAAATAAAGAAAAGAAAGAACCAATTCGGAACCACATGTTAATGTTAGGGGAATGTGTTGTTTGCAGATGCCAGTCACAGAGCTGGACTTGTTTTGAACCTGGAACATTCCTTCAAAGAGACTGAAATCACTATTTCAGACATTACATCAGTTCCTTAATGACAACCTCTTATAACATCATGTGAAAACAATCAGATCCAGCAGCATGATCTTTCATTAAAGGGACAGCTCACCCGAGAAACCTGTAAAAGTTTCTTCCTCCTGTTGAGCACAAAACAAGTCATTTTGAAGAATGTTGGAAATTAATCTTCAATGGCATTTTTTTCCCATTCTATAAGTCAATGGCAACCGTCAGCTGTTTGGTTACCAACATTCTTTAGAAGATGTTAAAGGGGTCATATGATGCGATTTCAATTGTTCCTTTCTCTTTGGAGTGTTACAAGCTCTTGGCGCATAAAGAAGATCTGTAAAGTTGCAAAGACTAAAGTCTCAAATCCAAAGAGATATTCTTTATAAAAGTTAAGAGTCAGCCTAAACGGAAACACCTCGTTCTAACACGCCCCCACATGTCTACATCACTATGTGGGAAGATTTGCATAACGCCGCATAAGGGAAAGTTGCATTTTAGCATTTTGCTAACTTGATAGTTACTTTTGAATGTTCTCTGAACCATCTGAAATTAATATTCATGTTTAAATAAGTTAGACAAACTAAAATGTTTCAGAAAAATATTCCACGAATGACGTATAAATGTTTTTGTGCTAACATTTTAAGTGAACGTTCTACTAAAATTACTGGAAGAATGTTTGGAGGAACATTCTCTGTTAGTTGGGTCCATAAAGATCTAAGAGTGAAACCATTCCAAATCTCTTCATTTTCAGAACAATTCTTTTATTTACTGAACTGATTATGGCAATCCAAAGAGTGAAGTTATACTTTTACAGTAGAGTTTATGAAAGAATCGACGCAAAACCTGTGCTTTGAATACATGACCAAACATGCGAATAGAGAAAATGTTGATTCTTTAAAACATTTAACTGGCCACTAAAATTGTGCAATCGCACATATCAGTACAAACAGTGTCAGTAGTTAAAAAAATAAAATAATTGATGAACAGAATAGAGTGCAAACAGGCAGAATTGTACATTTAGCATAGGTCAGAAATGTTATTCTAAAACAACTCAAGATTTTCAGTAAGACTAAAGATGGCTACACGAATAAAAACAATTCCAGAGACTTGGAGTGCAGATGCTGCGCGAGATTCTTAATGCGACAGAGACGAACGTGCTGCACATCTCCAGCGCCGTACACTCGATATATGTGATATCGCTCCTTCTCCTTCAGTGCCAAATCCAGCTCGTTCGCAGACATGTGGATGAAGTGTCGATCTCGCCTGACCGTCGTCTTCACCTCCACGAAGACTTCTTGCGTGCTCCCGTTATTTGCGAAGGTCAGCTTGAAGTCGCATGCACGGCCGCTCTCTCCTTTCTCGTTGAACCAGGTGATTTGACTGGGGCCGCCGTTCTCTCTCCAGTGCGTGAGGAAGGAGTGAACCAGCTGCTCTCCCCACTGTCCGATGCTGGCTGTGTCTTCTTTGTCTTTAGGCAGCACCAGGGTTTGAGGCATGGTGCAATCCAGCGGCAGATCCTCCAGCACGTCCTCCAGAGCCACGGCTTTGCTCCAGATGGCGCTGTCCAGAGTCATGGGCGGACGCTGCAGGCCTTCAGCTCCCTGGAACTGGCTCAACACCACCTCTGGGGCCTGGGCTGGATTTTGGCTTCTGGAAAGAAGTGAAATCATTTCAAAATCTATTGAAATTTGGTCGGTCAAGCGATTCATATTTTTAACCTAATTATTGCATGATGTTGATTAATTAATTGCACATCAATTTTGGCTAAGGAAATGGAAAATTCCCCCCAATCGGACATTTAAAGTCATTATTGTGTTAAATGAGATATGCGTTGAACATGTAGCTTTAGAAAGAAACATTTTAATTCAGCATTGCATAAATAATGACAATGTTTGAAATTAAATATTAAACTATGAATTCTTTTTTTTATTAAATAATCTGAAAAATTTTAATTTAATTGACACGGTCTTAATGGGTGAGTCATTTATTTAAAGTCATTATTGTGTTAAATGAGATATGCGTTGAACATGTAGCTTTAGAAAGAAACATTTTAATTCAGCATTGCATAAATAATGACAATGTTTGAAATTAAATATTAAACTATGAATTCTTTTTTTTTATTAAATAATCTGAAAAATTTTAATTTAATTGACACGGTCTTAATGGGTGAGTCATTGAATCATTCACTCAACCAATTCATTCAGTGTCTCTCTGAATGAGTCACTGAATCATTCGCTCGCTATGTTTGTTCAAAACCAAGGATTCATTCAGTAACGAATCACCGCTGTGTGTTGCTCAGTCTCAACAGTTCTGATGTGGCTTTGATTAGAACTATTTTAGTTGACAAAATTGAAACAGACAATATTGAGCTGAAAATGTAACCCAATATTTATAGAACTGTTGTATAAATCAACATCACATTTGCACTGGTGCAGATATTGAAGAAACACTGCACTCTCGCTGATGTGATATTGTTAAACTATATCATATGATGGGTCATTTTTTGCACTCGTATCTTGAATTTTAGACTCGTATAACTGCATTCTAATAGGCTTCATCACGCAGTCCATTGTCCTGCATCGTGTTAGTCAGCAACTGCATCAATGTAAGATGATGGACAGGTGCTGCATTAAATGTCTAAACACGTTTATTTTCCATAATTAATCACGCCACACTGAGGAGTCAAAACAACAGCCCTATTTGAAATGCAATAAACAAACCCAATAGTAATCACACATACTGCGGTGTTGAGTGTTCATCATCTGGCGGGTTGGTTTTGTCCACTGTAGTTTCTTCTCCTTCATCTGTAGCGGCGTTTGGTTTCACAGGCTGCCGAGGACTGACCACAGACTGGACATCTTCCCTCCACTCTGAGCAAACATGTTTAAAAACAGAGATCAGTCAAACCCCTTATACATGAACTATTTTCTTCAAGTCCCTGTGAGATTAATACTTCATTCACGTTCACGATTCTCTGATGTCAGTTAACGGTCACAACATGCAAGTAAACAGTAAAGTATTTCATTTTAGTAAATGTTTTATTATTAAGTTACAATACTAATATTTATGTCTTAATTCTTCAGTTTCAAACATTAAACCATCAAGCTTTTATTTTGGCAGTAAACTGCAGGGAGACCTGTTTAGTGGAAAAGTTTCTAAGCGCTTCTTGCTGCAAGCGTTTGTCCACAAAATGCTGAAAATTAAGTTAACATGACATTAACATTTCTTCAACTTCACTGCATGCAGAGACGGAGTTCCTGTGAAGTAGCTCACTGCACTGATCAGTTTTATTTCCATTAAATGTGCAGCCCACACACTTTTATTAGCTTTTTACTAGCAATTCCCACATGAACCCTCATTTGGGAAACTATTAATTAAATCAAACCATGATGGGGATATTTTTTGGATATTACAAAAAAAATCTCTACCTTCAAGAATCAAAAGAGCAAAATGCCAGGCCAATAGAGCTGAGCAATACTGAATATTCACTATTTTTATACGTATATACATATATGCAATGAGTATTTTAATTTTAATATCGCTTTTCAGAGCTGTCAATTTCAATCAATCATTTCAAAAGTCAGTTGATTGATCACTTAGAATATGGCATGTTTTATATAATTAAAAAGTAAAGATTTATAATTATTACTATATACATTGATATAGATGCATATAAAAGTAATTAAATATCTAGGTAAAAATACAGAAGATTTTTTTTTAAGCGTTTTAGTTGCAAATGTATTCAATCTAATTGGCAAACATTTTTGAGGTGGAAAAAAAAAAAAAACATTTTAAAGCCACTTTAAAACCAATACATAAATTTCAACACATACATATATATATTTTTTCTTTTTTAGTGGCCAGTCCTGACCTGTGGCTCGTGGCGGGACGCTGCTTGGTCTGGGACCCAGTTCATGTTGAGCTCTTGGTTCTGTGTGCAGTGGAGACTCGGTTCGCTGATGGACACTGATGTTGGACGAGCTCCTCTCGAGACCCAGAGCAGCAGGAGCAGCAGGAGGAGGCCACATCTTCATCACCTCTTCAACAGCCTGACTGCCTGACTCCACAAAACACACATGCATTATGAGCCTGATCAAAACCACAAGATATATACGATATAGCTGAGTTTACATGTGCAATTGCAACAGCCAGCGCTCTGAATATATATTCATTAGTCTCCATCCACAGTCTGTACCTGAACTGCTGCCACCTGTTTTACTGAGAGAGGCTTTCGGTGGCCAGCAAACCAGCCGGTCCTCTTTATTGTGTTGTGTCTGCATTTCCTCCTCCTGCACGTCTCCTGACGGCCGGACCAGAGACAGCACTGCAAACACAAGCAGCACAATTACAGCCGAACCGCCACATCACAAAAACTGACCCAAATAGGTCTCGCTGTACAGTGGTTATTAAAGTGTGTGTGCACCTGAGCAGAGACAGCTCTTCCCTTCGCCCTGGCAACAACTGCGCTTTCATGTCAGCGAACAAACCCCCATTAGCATATGTGCACTATGCTTGTGTGCGTGTGAGCGATGAAATGAGGGCGAGCGGCACAGATTAAACTGGAGGAGAAATCAAAGGGATCAAATGCAGCTGTGCAGACGATGCGTTCAGAGCTCTGTGAGCGAGAGCAGCTGGACTCACTGTCTGTCCCTTACCGTCGCCTCAGTTCATGCACGTGAAGAGAGATGCTTACTGATGGTTTCTGCTTTTACTTCCACCGGCGCCGGCACCTCCCATGGTTCCTCATTTGCAGGGAGTTCTCGAGCATTTTCTCTGTCCAGAAACCTCTTTAAATCAGCTTGGTTCTGAGTTACAGCAAGACAAGTCACATAACATCATGTGATGGAAGCATTTCATTGTGTTGTAATTTAATGTAAATGAATGAGGGTTGCAAAATTGTGAATCACAATAATTTTGAGATTAAAATGCCAACTACTTAATATCAGTCACAATAAGGTTTTCTTTACTTACACACACATTATATATATATATATATATAAAGAAAATGTGCATTATATTAATATATTAATTCGGCTCAATTAAATTACTAAACTACACTAATTCTAATACAAAAAACATATATTATATTAATAATATAATTTTAAGATAATTTTATTTCAAATACCCTAAATTAATGTCATCAACATTATGTTTTTGGGTAGTCATGCTACACCTTACCTTTGCCTTGTCATAAAAAGGTAATTTTATCTAATATTTTGGCCTCTCTATGATACATATTTCCTATTTTGTTTAGTTTTTTCTGCACCACATGACTTTGATTTGGTAAACATTTTTTATATTAATAAGCAATAAATTCATTTAGTGTTCTTAATTTCTTTTCTAATTTATGCATGGCTCGGGGGCACAATTAAATTACTTTCAACACCCTATTTTTTATAATTAAACAAAAGTGTTAAACTTTGAATACACCTGGCACAGCTCTTCTCTATGATCTCTGGAGTCACGATCAGATGAGTCACTTGTGCACCTGTGTGAAAACTGGCCTGACGCCCATCACAACAAATCTAGAGTGTCTATATCACACCAGGTGAGAGAAAACCCTCTATATAGCCTAATCCAACACACCAGCAACAACAATACACAGTCTAGCAATTCACTTAAGAGGCAGCATTTAGTGTTTTGAAGGCCTTTCATTTTGTCTGAGCTCTCAATCCCTAAATCTGTTTTTTGTAAACAAGGACAGAGTCACCTTGGACAAACAGCTAGCATTACTTGTGTGTATGTATGTGTGTGTGTGTGTGTGTGAACGGATATGCTGCTGTTGTTCCTCAGACGGCCTGCAGACTAATTCGAATCACATTCTGACTCTAAACCACACTCCAACGGTTCCTTCAAGGTAAATTGGAGGGGTGAGGAGTCCAAGTCGCAACATCTAGCTACTGGGGTGCCTCAGGGCTCAGTTCTTGGACCACTTCTCTTCTCTGTCTACATGGCATCACTAGGCTCTGTCATTCAGAACATGCCTTTTCATATCGCTGCTATGCTGATGACACTCAACTCTACCTCTCATACCATCCTGATGATCCGACGATAGCTGCTCGCATCTCAGCATGTCTAACAAACATTTCTTATTGGATGAAGAACCATCGCCTTCAACTCAACCATGCCAAGACAGAACTGCTTGTGGTTTCAGCCAACACAACACTTCATCACATTTGCTTCCATCTAGCTAGGTGCATCAACCATATCTCCTTCAAGGACAGCCAGGAACCTTGGAGTAATCATTGATGATCAGCTGAATTTCACAGAGTCATAGTCAATTAACCTTTATTTATATAGCGCTTTTAACAATACAGATTGTGTCAAAGCAGCGTTACAGTATTAAATGGAAAAATAGTGTGTAACAATGCAAAAGGACAACAGTAAACACAATTTTAACAATTTTCAGTTAAAGTCCGTTCATTATTGATTCAGTGATATCATCGTCCAGCTCAGTTCAGTATCTGTGCAATCAAGTTGACGATATCGCTGGCAATTAAGTGTCCCCAACTAAGCAAGCCAGAGGCAACAGTGGCAAGGAAAATCGGTGAAAGAAATGGAGAAAAAAAACCTTGGGAGAAACCAGGCTCAGTCGGGGGCCAGTTCTCCTCTGGCCAGACGAAACCAGCAGTCTATTTACAGGCTGCAGCAAAGTCAGACTGTGCAGAGGAGCCACATTGTTAGAACTGCCTGGTCCTGCAGATCAGGCCCTTTCTTTTGGAACATGCTACAAAACTCCTTGGTCAACTTCTTGTTCTGTCTAGACTGGACTAATTGCAACGCTCTCTTGGCAGGACTTTCAGCCAAACCTCAACAACTAATCCAGAATGCGGCAGATTAGTCTTTAATGAGCCGAAAAGAACACACGTCACACCTCTGTTCATCAATTTGCACTGGCTACCAATAGCTGCTCGCATAAAATTCAAGGAATTGATGTTTGCCTATAAAACCCACCACTGGCTCTGCTCCCCTTTAACTGAATTCACTACTTCAGACTTATGTGACACATAGAAGCTTGCGTTCTGCAAGTGAACGGCGCATTATAGTGCCATCTCAAAGACGCACAAAATCCCTTTCACAGACTTTTACATTAACTGTTCCCTCCTGGTTGAATGCTCGGCCCAACTCAATCCGAGCAGCTGAGTCTTAAGCCATCTTCAAGAAATGGCAAAAACACATCTCTTCCATCTAGAGTTAGACCCTCTAACTTTAGCACTCTCTATTCTAATTCTATTTTATCTATTTGTCTTCTATGTATTAATTATAAAAAAAAATACTAACTTTGACCCTCTAACACTAGCTCTAGCCATTCTATTTCTTTTCTATATACTTTTTATTTATTATATAAAAAAAATATTGCTATGTGTACTGCATTAGACTAACCGGGACTTGTCACAGCACTTATATATCGCTGCTCTTTAGTTGGTTTGATTGCTTCTATTGTCCTCATTTGTAACCCACTTTGGATAAAAGCATCTGCTAAATGATTAAATGTAAAAGTAATGTAAATGATTTTAACATTATACTCACATTTACGCATGTCACAAGGCCCTGGAGGAAGCGCTCTAGCTCTTTAGCAAAGCTCTTGTCTGTGGTGAACAGTTTCACCAGCTCTCTGCAATAATACACAGACAGATGAGTTACGAACATGAGCCTAGAGAAGCATCACATTAGGGAAGGGGCGATACCACATTTTATTTCCCATACCATACTGATACTTTCAAAGGCAAGTCAAATTGATACCGATAAAAAAATTTTTACCAGCCATGAATCTGTATGTGCATCATTTCATTAAAAACATATCTAATTGCAATTATTTAAAACAATTTTTTATTTTTTTTTGATAATTATAAAAATTGTAATAAAAAATATTCCTTTAATATTACTATACTGCAATGTATTTCATAACAACTATTTAATTTAATGAGAATAATAACAATTATTATTAGTATTATTATTTTATACAACAGTACAATTACAATACTAATATTTATGGTTGTTTTTTCTATGCTTTCAAGCGTTAAACCATAGAACGATTATTTTGGCATAAAACTGCAGGGAAACTTTCAACTTTTAGACTTAACATTTAACAGGGCTTAACTACAAATTATTAGATTATGTTTTTGTTTACACATGGTTAAAATATGGTTACTGTACTGTTAGTCATGGTAAGTTTGTGGTAAAACTTTTTTATTCTGACAGTGACTGATTTTTTTTAAACAATTGATTGAACTTTTAAAAATTACTTTAAATGCAAATAAACTGAAATTGTTCATAGTTTGAGCAATATTTAATAATCTAACCTAATCCAATCCAATCACAATTGTAAACCAATTTGAAATTTTAAATGCAACAAACCCCAAATAAAAGGCAAAATAACCCAATCTAATGGATCCATATTATGTATTCATATTGTGTGTTCAGTACTGTTTGAAGTACATTTCTTGTTAAACTAAATCTCTGGTTAAAACAAAACACACTTTAGGATTTTATTTGAGTATCGGTACTTCAGTATGGATCCACGCATCCCTACAGTGCATTTGCTGAATCTCATTGGCAGATGCTGTACCTGCAGATGTCCAGTTTGGCCGAGAGGTGATCTTTATTGATGTACAGCTCTTTTTTGTCTTTTAGGAGACATATAATATCCTCGCTCTCAAAGATCGGGTTCTCATCTGGCACCTCAAGCCGATAGTGAATATACAGCTTCCCAACCTGCAAAAAAAAAAAACCCACAAACTTTTCTGGTTACCTCCCCTGTGAAAGAACATGATGCAACAGCCTGTAATTGGTTGGGTTTGCATTCTGGAGAAAATGCCTCCAGCGTACCTGTCCAAAACTCAGCGAGCGAATGTATTTAGCAATCCCACTCTCCTTCAGCTCACTGTACACGTCATCGAAATCAGTGTTGTGGAAGATGAACCTCTGGATGTAGGGGACGAGCTGCCGCACCAGGGTCTGCACCGCGGGGCAAGGCCTGTAGCTCTCGGTCTGCGCTTCGGTGGTCACGCGCTGGGAGAGCCGCTCCACCCCGCAGATCTCCAGGAATAACTCACGGTCGCGCTCGCTGAACGCCTCCTTCTCCTGCTTGCCTGAGGACAACAGAGCCGGGAAATTGAGCTGGAAATGGCCCAGATCGTTCATAACAGAGTTAAAAATAAGCATGCATGTCGCATATAACGTCAGTGTTTCCCCATCATAACTACACATCTGCAGGTCCCACATTCAAAGCCCAGCGGGCCAATGCATGAAATAGAGAAGTTTCCATTAGGGGTGTAACATTTACATTTATTCATTTAGCAAACGCTTTTATTCAAAGCGACTTATGATTGAAACATGCAACAAATAATAATAATTTTTTTTAAATGATATATATATGTATATATACATATACACACACACATACATACATACATACAGTGGGGGAAAAAAGTATTTAGTCAGCCACCAATTGTGCAAGTTCTCCCACTTAAAAAGATGAGAGAGGCCTGTAATTTTCATCATAGGTATACCTCAACTATGAGAGACAAAATGAGAAAAAAAAATCCAGAAAATCACATTGTAGTACCGGTCAAACGTTTAAGATCAGAACGATTTTTTATGTTTTTTTACAGGAGTTTTTTATGCTCATCAAGGCTGGATTTATTTGATCAAAAATACAGGAAAAAATGTAATATTGTGAAATATTATTATGATGTAAAATAAA
>NW_015505385.1:48360-60540 GCF_001515645.1 Sinocyclocheilus grahami
GTTCTTTGGATGCAACTCCGCATTCTTTCTCCTCCAAACACGACAAGTTGAGTTTTTACCAAATAGTTCTATTTTGGTTTCATCTGACCATATGACATTCTCCCAATCCTCTTCTGGATCATCCAAATGCTCTCTAGCAACCTTCAGACGGGCCTGGACATGTACTGGCTTAAGCAGGGGGACACGTCTGGCACTGCAGGATTTGAGTCCCTGGCGGTGCAGTGTGTTACTGATGGTAGCCTTTGTTACTTTGGTCCCAGCTCTCTGCAGGTCATTCACTAGGTCCCTCCGTGTGGTTCTGGGATTTTTGCTCACAGTTCTTGTGATCATTTTGACCCCATGGGGTGAGATCTTGCGTGGAGCCCCAGATCGAGGGAGATTATCAGTGGTCTTGTATGTCTTCCTTTTTCTAATAATTGCTCCCACAGTTGATTTCTTCACACCAAGCTGCTTACCTATTGCAGATTCAGTCTTCCCAGCCTGGTGGAGGTCTACAATTTTGGTCTTGGCCATGGTGGAGTTTGGAGTGTGATTGTTTGAGGTTGTGGACAGGTGTCTTTTATACTGATAATGAGTTCAAACAGATGCCATTAATACAGGTAATGAGTGGAGGACAGAGGAGCCTCTTAAAGAAGAAGTTACAGGTCTGTGAGGGCCAGAAATCTTGCTTGTTTGTAGGTGACCAAATACTTATTTTACCGAGGACTTTACCAATTAATTCTTTAAAAATCCTACAATGTGATTTTCTGGATTTTTTTTCTCATTTTGTCTCTCATAGTTGAGGTATACCTATGATGAAAATTACAGGCCTCTCTCATCTTTTTAAGTGGGAGAACTTGTACAATTGGTGGCTGACTAAATACTTTTTTGCCCCACTGTACATACATACACACTACCGGTCAAACGTTTAAGATCAGAACGATTTTTTATGTTTTTTTACAGGAGTTTTTTATGCTCATCAAGGCTGGATTTATTTGATCAAAAATACAGGAAAAAATGTAATATTGTGAAATATTATTATGATGTAAAATAAAAATGTTCTATTTTAATATATATTAAAATGTAATTTATTGCTGTGATCAAAGCTGTATTTTCAGCATCATTACTCCAGTCTTCAGTGTCACATGATCTTCAGAAATCATTCTAATATGCTGATTTATTATCAGTGCTGGAAAATGTTTGCTGCTTAATATTTTTTTTGGAACCTGTGATACTTTTTTCAGGATTCTTTGACAAATAAAAAGTTAAAAAGAAGAGCATTTATTTAAAATAGAAATCTTTTCTAACAATATACACTACAGTTCAAAAGTTTGGGGTCAGTAAAATTTTTATTTTTTGAAAGAAATTAAAACTTTTATTCAGCAAGGATGTGTTAAATTGTTAAGAAGTGAGAGCAAAGATTTACATTGTTAGAAAAGATTGATATTTTGAATAAATGCTGTTCTTTTAAACTTTTTATTCATCAAAGAATCCTGAAAAAAGTATCGCAGCTTCCAAAAAAATATTTGTCAGCACAACTGTTTCCAACATTGATAACTCTAATAATAAATCAGCATATTAGAATGATTTCTGAAAGATCATGTGACACTTTATA
Source organism: Sinocyclocheilus grahami (assembly GCF_001515645.1). Classification (NCBI taxonomy): domain Eukaryota; kingdom Metazoa; phylum Chordata; class Actinopteri; order Cypriniformes; family Cyprinidae; genus Sinocyclocheilus; species Sinocyclocheilus grahami. The sequence continues at coordinate 49,955 of NW_015505385.1, forward strand.
CTGAAGTAATGGCTGATGGAAATTCAGCTTTGCATCACAGAAATAAATATTTTAAAGGATATTATATATTATAATAAAAAAAAAAAGTTTTATCAAATAAATGCAGCCTTGATGAGCATAAGAGACTTCTTTAAAAAAACATTACAAGTCTTACTGATCCCAAACTTTTGAACGGCAGTGTTTAAAGGATATTATATATTATAATAAAAAAAAAAAGTTTTATCAAATAAATGCAGCCTTGATGAGCATAAGAGACTTCTTTAAAAAAACATTACAAGTCTTACACACACACACACACACACACTCGGGTCTACATCTGCAACGCGAACGCGAGAGACTCGGTCGGCTAGCGGCTAAGCGTTAGCTTGCTAATCGATCAATGCGCTTTAATCGGGTTTAATATGATGCAGGCCGTCAGTTTGTGGCGTGAGGGAGTGTGTATATATATATATATATATATATATATATATATATATAAATAATAAAAATAATAAAATAAAGCAATATATTAGAAGACTTGTTTATCCTACGTTTGATGGCAGCTAAGCGACTATTTCATATCTTTTTACAAGTTTTAACAACTTTATTTGTGAAATGTATTTATTTTTCTGAATAAATTTATTTTTTCAACTATTATTAATTTTTTTCCTGATGTCATTATAGGGATACTAGATTTGCCATTTTAAAAGACATTTTAAAAAGCACAGAAGTGTGAAAGACTTTACTGACTGTTGTCGTTGCTTATCTCATTGCACAAGCCAATGATGAGCCATCTTCAAATAATTGATGAATTATTATTTTTTTTTTTATAATATTAAAATAATAAACTGCATTTTCTGTTGTGGATGTCCCAATTGGGATACAGTATTTGCAATTTTCAGAGAGTTTAATTAAATCTTCATGTTATATTTTGCTTGTATTTGTGAGTTAATTCAAGACTCTACAGGTAGTAATAATAAAAAAAAAAGTTATTATTTCAATTAATTACAGTACATTTTGCCAACTGTTTAGTATTGTAAGTATTATGGAATACATTTCCAGAAATCTGAACATTGGATTAAGCCAGGATCAGTATGCTCACCATATAAAGGCCTTTTTACCAACAAAATGACTTATTTTTTCTATTTCAGAATTCAAATAATATAATGTATAATATCTTTTTTTTTTTCATTAAATGCGAAGACTCTTAATTCAAGCTTGTTAAATTAACTCGAGTCAGTCAACTGTGTAATTTTAGCGAAAATTACTATTACAATGCACGAATCATGGTAAACGGCATTGCACACACATTACCTTCATGCCTGGATTTGTTGGCTGCTCTCTTGGCTGCAGACGGCAGGTTGAGCAGACAAACCGAACTATGCGATTTGAAGATCTTCTCCAGGTTTGCGCTGTCTGCGATCATGGGCTTACGAGCTAATGTGACCCAGCCGCTAGTCTTGGTGGGAAACACTCTTTTATGAGACACCATTTCTGTTAAGACCATAAAGATCAAATCAGAAATTTGCAGATATCACCAGCGCAAACACACACACACACACACACACACACACACACACAGAGTCAGGGCCGGATTTACCTCTTTCCGTGACATAGGCAAAACTAATTTTTGGGCCCCCTTTCCCTATTAATATAATAGGCCTAATAATACCACCCAAGTCAATAAAAACCGAATGTAGTTCTTCATTTGTTTGAGAACTGAGAAAGACCGTTCCATACAGGCGCGGCGTCGTGGCCACATAACCACTTCGAGAGTGCATTATTTCTCTAATAATTTTAATGGCCTGGAGTCACAACCACACATGATGATTTGTTTCAAGACATCTGACATGTTTCTGTCCTAAAATCTTGTGTGTTGAACTAATTTGTTTTGCACCTCATCCCAAACCTTCCGTTGCAAATTCCAAAACGTCATTTTAGAGCTAATAACGGAGGCTTTAGCCATTGATATGCAGCCTAATGCAGTTATTAATGCAGCCTAATGCGGTTATTAGAGAGCGAGAGAACGAGAGAGAGAGCGAGAGAGAGAGAGTGAGAGTGAGAGAGAGATTAAGCGCGTGTGAATACGTGCGTCTGTGCACCTCTCAGCAGCGTTCAGCAGCAGCGTCTACTAATAGCGAATATTTAAGTTAAACTGCTTCAAGAACTTCATGAACCAAATGTCATGTAGCTGTTCAGCTGTTCGCGGGGCAGCGCTGACATGAAGTTTCTGTTCGCGTCTCCGCGTGTGTGCGCGAGTGTGTGTCTGCACTGTGTGTGAGAGAGACTGGGAGAAAGAAAGCGTGATTTCCGTAGCCTACATAAAACAGGTGGAAGACATGAAAATAGCATTTTTTACCCTATTTTTGTTGTATTTATTTGCTCAATGTCTTCTGGGGTTTTGGTTCTTTTACGGTTGTAGATATCCCACAGCATAACAAAAATATTATATATCCCTTCATTGTGTTTGGGCCCCCCTGGATGAGCGAGCATAGGCACGTGCCTAGAATGCCTATGCGTAAATCCGGCCCTGCAGAGTTCAGTTGATCTCACCTTTCAGAGAGTTGCAGTAGACCGGGTTGAGCAGAGTGTCCTGATCCTGATCTCCATAAACATGGGTCTTACATTTATCAGCTTTGAGAGAGACGGAAGACATCAGAGAACATCCAAACAGCAGTTAATGGATGGTTAGGCTGGATATCATTTGGTTTTTACCTAGTTTGGCGAAGACGACAGAGACGTCTTGGACAACATCTCCTGTCGCAAGAGGAGACGCCTCACACACGGCCTCCAGCAGAGACACGTACTGCTTCATAGACGGACTGGGCTGCACATTCAGAGACTGCAATGATCATAAAGATTCCTTAGGATTCATTTATTTCAGTTTTGCCATATTCAATTGCACTTGATTTGGTACCATCTAAATTACGTAGCTGAATTAGTAGGGACTTATGAAACTCAATTTTTCATTTGAATTTTTTTCTGGATTCTGTTTTAGTGGTGTAATTAAATCTTAATCAAACATCATGTCTAATCAAAGCAAATGAATCATTTATTTTATTTTTTTTTGTTTAAAAATTACATTTTTTTTCTCTCCAGAAATTCTGTGTTGTTTGTTTGAATTTTTCTGGATTCCGTTTTAATGGTTTAATTAAATTGTAATAATCAAAAAGCATGTCTAATCAATTAAATCAACTAAATAAAAAAATTACAATAGTACCCTATTAAACATGTTTTTATTTTTTTCCCAGAAATTCCATGTTGCCTGTTTTGATTTTCTGGATTCTGTGTTTTATGATTTAATGCAATTTTATTATCAAAAAATGTGTTAATTAAATATACAAAAACCTTAACAAATTAATCTTTCAGAATGCAAGCAAATGAAATCTGAACAATTACATTTTTTGGCAAACAAAAAGAGGTTGATTGTAAAAACATGGATGAAAAATTCCTTAAAAATTATATTTTTATTAGTAATTATTAAAATATATGTAATTGTAAATATTACTTTGATAAAGTACATTCTACTGTACAACAGTAATCGATTTAAATCATAATTGGATATCTACTTGTGCATGCTCATTTACTCTGTTTTTTACATTTAGATTTCCTTTGCTGTCATCTGATGCTTACTGAAAGTTAATCTTTAAAAACAACAATCATTTAATAACACTGTTAAACGTAATCGCAAATCTCAAAATAAATATCCATTCACCATACTGTACATTTCAAGGTTGTGATGTCTACATTTACAACTGTTATTAATTCACAAAAATACTCAAATTTAATAATGAAAATAACTCCTGGTTTCGGCCAGATTTTAAAGACGAAACCTGGAACAGACCTTGAAAAATTTCTTCATGTCCTCCAAATGATTATAAAACGGTGCCAGGACTCTGGGCTCCTGTATGCCGCTGTCAGCCCGTCGAATCAGCTCCTTGTATCTGTGAAACATGCCTGTCGGATCAGACCAGCAAACCTCCTTAAGATGATAGAAGCGCCCAGAGCACCAGTCATCCTTCCTGCATGAGAACAGAGGAGCACAGCTGTCCATGCAAGGTAGTTCTGAAGGAATCTGAGGGTTAAATCCCACATCTGTATATCTGACCTGTCATACTCGATGAAGACAGCAGGTGCATGCTGGAACAGGTCTCGGAGCTTGTTGTTAGTGCACTCAGTGGACAGGTATCGATACAATGTATGGATGTGATTGACTGTAGTAGTGAAATCTGCTCCTTCAGGATCCTCAGACGGATTGTCAGACACCTTCACGCACCAACGCTTCAGATAGCCAATCACGTCGTCCACATGCACAGTGTGTCTCATTCCTGCATTAACATCAAATATCAACAGAGAGACTTTTTATTGTATCTTACAGTATTCTCTTCAGCTCATCAAGCCTGTATTTATTCGATTTAAAAAAACAGTAAAAAGTTGTGAAATATTATTACAATTTAAAATAGCTGTTTTCTATGAGAATCTAAGTAAAAATTGAATTTATTGCTATGATCAAAGCTGTATTTTCAGCATCATTCCTCCAGTCTTCAGTGTCACATGATCTTCAGAAATCAGTATAATATGCTGATTTGCTGCTCAAGAAACATTTCTGATTATTATCAGTGTTGAAAACAGTTGTGCTGCACAATATTTTTGTGGAAACTGTGATACATTTTATTTTTTCAGGATTCTTTGATGAATAGAAAGTTCAAAAGAACAGCATTTATTTGAAATAGAAACCTTTTGTAACATTATAAATGTCTTTACTGTCCCTTTTGATCAGTTTAATGTGTCCTTGATGAATTAAAGTATTAATTTCTTTATTTAAATGTATGCATGCTTTAATATTTATATTTTAATAATTATTTCTGACTCCAATCTTTAGAAAAGTAGTGTATGCACCAAAAAAATTAGGGCAAAATTTGTCAATTTCCTTTTTTTGTGCATCAATTAATTGCACATATAAGACTATAAATGCATTAAGTATGCATTTATGCATTACTTAAGTATGCTGAAGTATGTATCAAGAAAATTAAAAGGGTTTATTTTGATTCCATATTGACTACAAATCAATACTGTCTTAACACGTGTAATACTGAAGCTATGAGCTATTCAGATCACATACTGATCAGCAATTATTATGGTGTTTGTTACAGGTTTTAACTCGGCCCAGTCTCATAATACAGAGTTATTTTAATTCTGAAGATTGGTAATCTGTACCTATGGCTCTGGTGAATTCGCTGGGCATCTGAGCGCCGTGCGCGTAATCGACATGGGAGCCGAGGAGCTGGTGCACTTCCGTAGAGAAGATGTAGACAGATTTGGGCTGTAGGTAGGAAACGGGCCGGCTCTCGTCCCACGGCGGTCTGCGCGAGGGAACCCAGGACAGCTGCGTGAGGTGATGGTAGAAGGAGGATCTGGCCTCCCTCACGGAGCGGCCCTGACTGTCACAGACCTGAACCCGGAGGTACTGCGAGTACTTCTCTCTGTAACACAACACGACAGGCCCTCATGTACAAGAGGCTTTACATCAATAAATAAAAGATGGTCCCAAGCATTTTAATGCAAAGGGCCAAAATCAAACTTGATTGAAGTAAATGTTGCATTATATCCAACTATTTTATACTAATGCTTCCTACATGTTTATCATAAAAAAAAAAATAACAATTTTATGTTTACTTTTAAAAAAAAAATTAACTTCACTTACATTGTGTTTTACATTGCAATGCAAAAAAAAAATTATATTTCTATTGCATTTTCTTAACTGGTTACATGCAAAAATTAAAAAATGAATAACTTTTATTAGTAGTTTAATAAATTGGTCAAAAAGATTCTCAATTATGAATTAGTTATTCATTTTAATAAATTGATTGCTAATTCCATCAGAATTCAGAACTTGTTTTTATGACTGTTTACTTCAATAATTCATTCACATTTTGCACTGTTAATATTTTAATTTTGAAAAGTTAAAATGTGGAACAGACCAGTGTTAGTGTTATTTTAATATCATAGATATATCATCATAGCTTGATAATATTTTAATTAAGATTTTATTTCTATATTTTGTTTTATTTCAATTTTTTATAATTTTGTAATAATTTTGTTATTTCATTTTTATTAGTTATTTTATGTCTATATACTGTCTTTTAATCAGTTTTAGTTTGCTTGGTGTTAGTTATTTTAGTACTTTAGGTTAAACTAAATGAAAATGAGATATGTTGCAGAAATATGGCAGAAGAAATAACTAGCAGAAATATGGTTCTTTTTATATATTTTAATTCAGTTAATATTTATTCTATGGTTATATATATATAAATAAATAAAATTAAATATTCAATTTAATTAACTAGACTTCAATAATAAAAAATTACATATTCTAAAAAAAAATTTAAATTAGCCAAATTCACTTATATTGTTTTTTTTTGTTTTGTTTTTTTACATTTCAATGGGAATTTTATATATATATATATATATAGTAATGAAAATGTGCTTCAGGGGGATGATCTTCCCATATGCCCCCTCCTCTTGTGATATGGCATGGTGGACCAGATCAGAGGTAATGGTTTGGGAATCTCTAAATGCATAAAATGGTGAATGGTGATGGTAGAAGGAGGATCTGGCCTCCCTCACGGAGCGGCCCTGACTGTCACAGACCTGAACCCGGAGGTACTGCGAGTACTTCTCTCTGTAACACAACACGACAGGCCCTCATGTACAAGAGGCTTTACATCAATAAATAAAAGATGGTCCCAAGCATTTTAATGCAAAGGGCCAAAATCAAACTTGATTGAAGTAAATGTTGCATTATATCCAACTATTTTATACTAATGCTTCCTACATGTTTATCATAAAAAAAAAAATAACAATTTTATGTTTACTTTTTAAAAAAAATTTACTTCACTTACATTGTGTTTTACATTGCAATGCAAAAAAAAAATTCTATTTCTATTGCATTTTCTTAACTGGTTACATGCAAAAATGAAAAAAAAAAAAGTGTTATTCAGAAATGAATAACTTTTATTAGTAGTTTAATAAATTGGTCAAAAAGATTCTCAATTATGAATTAGTTATTCATTTTAATAAATTGATTGCTAATTCCATCAGAATTCAGAACTTGTTTTTATGACTGTTTACTTCAATAATTCATTCACATTTTGCACTGTTAATATTTTAATTTTGAAAAGTTAAAATGTGGAACAGACCAGTGTTAGTGTTATTTTAATATCATAGATATATCATCATAGCTTGATAATATTTTAATTAAGATTTTATTTCTATATTTTGTTTTATTTCAATTTTTTATAATTTTGTAATAATTTTGTTATTTCATTTTTATTAGTTATTTTATGTCTATATACTGTCTTTTAATCAGTTTTAGTTTGCTTGGTGTTAGTTGTTTTAGTACTTTAGGTTAAACTAAATGAAAATGAGATATGTTGCAGAAATATGGCAGAAGAAATAACTAGCAGAAATATGGTTCTTTTTATATATTTTAATTCAGTTAATATTTATTCTATGGTTATATATATATAAATAAATAAAATTAAATATTCAATTTAATTAACTAGACTTCAATAATAAAAAATTACATATTCTAAAAAAAAATTTAAATTAGCCAAATTCACTTATATTGTTTTTTTTTGTTTTGTTTTTTTACATTTCAATGGGAATTTTATATATATATATATATATAGTAATGAAAATGTGCTTCAGGGGGATGATCTTCCCATATGCCCCCTCCTCTTGTGATATGGCATGGTGGACCAGATCAGAGGTAATGGTTTGGGAATCTCTAAATGCATAAAATGGTGAATAATCAGTGTGCAGTTTGGCTCACAGTGTAGTACAAGCAGCACATTTGCTGAAAAGCTGGCCAAGCGGGTGGACGTGGTTTTGCTTAATAATGCAACTGGAGCATAAAGCGGGGTGCCGTGAGGTGGTTCAGCCGAGGCCAGCAGACAGAGGACAGTGTGATGAGTCACACCGCAGCAGTTCAAACAAAGCACTTGCATCTGAACAACCGGTGCTGTACGTCTCCACGAGAGCATTATAAAACCAAACCACCAAGAATAGATTGATGCATGTTTCCCAAATAGCATCTGACGTGGTTTTACAGTCATCATACACAGTCCATTAAATAACCGGGCCAAATCCGTTCATGTCAGCCCAAACAGAGCACATTTTCTCCTTTTTAAAGCTTATGAGATCAAAAAAGATCAAACGCAGACGGTGACCTGCACGGCCGCAGCCGGAGAGTCTGAATAATCTGGACTAGAGAGCTGTTAGCGGTAAATGCGGCAGATTGAGCGTAAGTGGAGTGGATTTCTGCACAAGCAGCTGTGAATCGTGAAGGATTAAAGCATTACGTCTGAGTTTAAAGGCTTGGTATTTTCCCGCTATGGTGACATGAGAGTGAAGCACAATCCAAACAAAAGCATTATGACAGCATCTCCTGTGTTGCTATTTGTCTGCAATGCTCCACCGCTGATAAATGTCCAAAACCATGCAAAAGAAATAGTTTTTAACCCGAGTTGTGAGCTTGTAGTCTAAACTGAATGTGATGAGGAAAAAAGTTAAAAGTGATGTAAAATATAACACGTCTAAATATGCAAAAACAATCATACAGCATGACCAGTAGAGTCTAATTCATCAACAAAACAGCTGATTCTTTTCACTGAAAAACTCTGGTGTTATTAGTTTGAATTATTCGGACATTAAAATATTAAAATTCCATTGCTAAAATTCTACACTATTCTTTCTGTCTATCTATCTTATCTAATAAATAAATACATACATATATATATATATACATATACACACACATTTTATATATATATATATATATATCTATCCATTATATAAACATCATAACGTACAGTATACAAATAATATTTTTCATTTATTAAAGATTACATTTAACAGTATTATTAAATTATTTGTATTAAGAGACAGCAAAATAATTATAATTCATTTTTATAAATAAAAATTATTATTTAATTAAAAATAATTAAAACAGAAATGTGTGTATAAATACATCTTTTAATAAAATTATTAAGACTAGAGTATATAAAAATGGTCATGGCATATATTACAGATTTTTTTATTAAGTGCTGAACTGATATACTGTGCAACTATTTTATGTATGTAATATAAAAATAAATAAATAATTTATTATAAATATTTTTATTATAAATATTTCATATTATATATGGAGTAATAAGATTATAATGTACAGTATAATTTTTTTATATTGATTAAAGATTGCATTTAACAGGATTATTAAATTAAAAGCATTATAACGTATTAGAAGACAACAGAGATAATTTAAAAATATATATAAAATATCAGTAGATATTACAGATTTTTGCCTTTATATGCACGTATTATAATTTGTAAAAGTTGTAGTGTGTAAAAAATACTTAGAAGTATATGTGTCTGTGTCTGTATAACTAAATGAATAGTTTAGTATGGAGCTTGTATTAACAGTGCTGATTTACCCAGTGTCCCAGTTCTTGTCCAGAAGGCTGATCAGTGCTTGTCTCTGCTGTAGTTTGCTGTCAGCGGTCAGATGATCTGCAGTGACCAGCGTATGAAACTCAACGCAGTGCTGATCTTCGATGACATACAGTCCATCCGCGGGCCTGGACCACGGCTTGCTCTCCACTGACCACGGGCTGGACGCCTGACACACACACACACACACACACACACACACACACACAGCGTCTGGATGAACGGTCAATGCAGATTTACTAACAGATACTGCACTCTGACCTCTGAGCCTAAGATGTTTGCAGTACAAATACAAGACACAACACATCTTTCTAATGCATTTTCTAGTTAAATGCATTCACATTTTTATATTCTCTGTATTCATTTTAATTTTAAAGTATTATTTGATGTTTATTTACTTTTTTAAATGTCTATACAGTTTTAGGCTTCAGTTTTAAGTTTATTTAGTTTTATTTATTTTAGTACATCAATTTAAACTAATTTTTTTTTCATTCCAGTTAATCTTTATTTTGTAAACTAACCAATATTGTGTGAATATTTGAATGTTTTAATTGCCAATAAATGTCATTTACTGTCCTAAATACAAAGTATGTTAGGACAGTACAATACTGACACTTTAGGACAGTTAATACAATGCTAAATACACAAAAAAATATATATATTTTTTGTACTGTATATCATAATTTTGATTTCTAATAACTTTTAAAATGACTTATTTTAGCTTTTAGCGGTTTATTTTTAATGCATTTAGGCAAAATAATATACATTTGAATTTAATTTGAATTAATACATTTAAATGTTTGAATTGATTACATTTTTAATAAGGAAAGTAATAAAAAATAATTTTAAAAAAGTTGCATTCTATGGTGCAAAATTTTTATAACACTGATTTTACTGGTTTTATTTATTTATGTATTTAGACAAAATATTACACATTTTAAAATTTTTACTTTAAATTGCCAAATGTTTTATTATTTAAATTTTACATTAAAATTTGTATTAATTAAATCTTAATTTTAAATGTTATAAATTATATAGTGCATATGGTGATGCTATTGTTATAACATTGATTTTAGTTTTTAGAGTTTTATTTTTTT
>NW_015505385.1:65269-139519 GCF_001515645.1 Sinocyclocheilus grahami
TATATATATATATATATATCTATCCATTATAATAACATCATAACGTACAGTATACAAATAATATTTTTCATTTATTAAAGATTACATTTAACAGTATTATTAAATTATTTGTATTAAGAGACAGCAAAATAATTATAATTCATTTTTATAAATAAAAATTATTATTTAATTAAAAATAATTAAAACAGAAATGTGTGTATAAATACATATTTTAATAAAATTATTAAGACTAGAGTATATAAAAATGGTCATGGCATATATTACAGATTTTTTTATTAAGTGCTGAACTGATATACTGTGCAACTATTTTATGTATGTAATATAAAAATAAATAAATAATTTATTATAAATATTTTTATTATAAATATTTCATATTATATATGGAGTAATAAGATTATAATGTACAGTATAATTTTTTTATATTGATTAAAGATTGCATTTAACAGGATTATTAAATTAAAAGCATTATAACGTATTAGAAGACAACAGAGATAATTTAAAAATATATATAAAATATCAGTAGATATTACAGATTTTTGCCTTTATATGCACGTATTATAATTTGTAAAAGTTGTAGTGTGTAAAAAATACTTAGAAGTATATGTGTCTGTGTCTGTATAACTAAATGAATAGTTTAGTATGGAGCTTGTATTAACAGTGCTGATTTACCCAGTGTCCCAGTTCTTGTCCAGAAGGCTGATCAGTGCTTGTCTCTGCTGTAGTTTGCTGTCAGCGGTCAGATGATCTGCAGTGACCAGCGTATGAAACTCAACGCAGTGCTGATCTTCGATGACATACAGTCCATCCGCGGGCCTGGACCACGGCTTGCTCTCCACTGACCACGGGCTGGACGCCTGAGACACACACACACACACACACACACACACACACAGCGTCTGGATGAACGGTCAATGCAGATTTACTAACAGATACTGCACTCTGACCTCTGAGCCTAAGATGTTTGCAGTACAAATACAAGACACAACACATCTTTCTAATGCATTTTCTAGTTAAATGCATTCACATTTTTATATTCTCTGTATTCATTTTAATTTTAAAGTATTATTTGATGTTTATTTACTTTTTTAAATGTCTATACAGTTTTAGGCTTCAGTTTTAAGTTTATTTAGTTTTATTTATTTTAGTACATCAATTTAAACTAATTTTTTTTTCATTCCAGTTAATCTTTATTTTGTAAACTAACCAATATTGTGTGAATATTTGAATGTTTTAATTGCCAATAAATGTCATTTACTGTCCTAAATACAAAGTATGTTAGGACAGTACAATACTGACACTTTAGGACAGTTAATACAATGCTAAATACACAAAAAAAAATATATATTTTTTGTACTGTATATCATAATTTTGATTTCTAATAACTTTTAAAATGACTTATTTTAGCTTTTAGCGGTTTATTTTTAATGCATTTAGGCAAAATAATATACATTTGAATTTAATTTGAATTAATACATTTAAATGTTTGAATTGATTACATTTTTAATAAGGAAAGTAATAAAAAATAATTTAAAAAAAGTTGCATTCTATGGTGCAAAATTTTTATAACACTGATTTTACTGGTTTTATTTATTTATGTATTTAGACAAAATATTACACATTTTAAAATTTTTACTTTAAATTGCCAAATGTTTTATTATTTAAATTTTACATTAAAATTTGTATTAATTAAATCTTAATTTTAAATGTTATAAATTATATAGTGCATATGGTGATGCTATTGTTATAACATTGATTTTAGTTTTTAGAGTTTTATTTTTTTTAATGTATTTAGACAAAATATTAAAATTTTTACATTTTATTTTAATTACTACATTTTAATTATTTACATGTTAAATTAATACATTTTACGATTTAATTATTACATTTTAATTTCAAATTGTATAAATTGTATCTGTATAAATCATGAAGATAATGATTGTATTATCAGTACAGTCCAGACTTTTAACCAAACTAGTAAAAAGTGGACTGTGGTTTCTTAATATGACCTAAGCACTGAGATGATGTGTGTGTGTTCAGGCACAGTTAAAGCCATATTTGAGCGATGGAAAATCAGATCAATGTTTACTGTGATTCATGGTTGCATAATGACACATGTTGGAATCTGGAGTTTTCCTCGCGGTGACATGCTTGAGTCTGACAGTCACACACACACACACACACACACACACACACACACACATCAGCCGTCTCACCAGCTCAGAGGCGGTGAAGGTGCGCTTCTCCTTCCTGAAGATGAGCAGGTCTCGCACTCCCAGCGCACTGAAGAAGTCTCTCCATCCGCTCGCGTCTCGGTCGGCCCTCAGATAGCAAGCGTCCAGCAGCACCCAGTCCACACCTACCAAAGAGACACAACTGCTTATGAAACGGCTCCGTCGCATTGCATAACGCTCCGTGCTCATGCACATTTCATACTTTTCTAAGTCTCTACAAAAGACTTCTAGTTCAGTGCTTCATTCCAAGGGTGAATCAATTATTTGGGACATTCACAGACTTAGAACTTTATTCCATTGCATATGCTGATATTTCAAGTAGGTGCACTTTTTGAATCAGAATATCACATCTAAATATGCAAAATCAGTCATCAGTTATTTCAAGAATTGGAGTTTGCAATATTATAACATTTAAATATTAAAATCCCATTGTTACAACTCTACACTATTTTGTTTAAAGGGGTCCTATTATGCTCTTTTACCAAGTCTTGATTTTGTTTTGGGGGTGTACTAGAACAGGCTCTCGGGTTGTTCGAAAAACACATTATTTTTCACATATTTTACATTATTACAACACCTCTCTCCCCAGTCTGGCATGAACGGCTCGAATAGTTCCTGTATCAAATGAAGGCCTGCCTTCTGAAATACAAAATGTGCTGTGATTGGTTGGCTGGGCCAGTGTGTGCTGTGATTGGTTAGCTGGGCCAGTGTGTGCTGTGATTGGTTAGCTGGGCCAGTGTGTGCTGTGATTGGTTAGCTGGGCCAGTGTGTGCTGTGATTGGTGAGCTGGGCCAGTGTGTGCTGTGATTGGTGAGATGGGCCAGTGTGTGCTGGGCCTCGTCTGTCTTGGAAAAGCTAGCGTGTCTCCAACATAGTGATAACACTTGTTGCCTTCTCTAATGCAGCTCAACCAGACCTCGTCCCATTCGTCGATATTTCTGATATCACAAATCCCGGAAAATATGCGTTGTAGTCCAAACGAGTCGTTCGTTGTAGTTTTTGAAAAGTGATTTCTGTTAAATAAAAAATCTCCTTTTGAAGTGGACTCTGAGGTTTGTAACTTTGCAGATCTTTTTTATGCTCAAACAGCAACATTACAGACCAACTAAAGTTGAAAAAGGGAAAAAGCATAATAGGACCCCTTTAAATAAATAAAAAAATCTAAATCTTTAAAATTGTAAAGCTGCTACAAGTGAATTCAGCCATCACAACACTATAATGTACAGTTTAAAATATGTTTTACACTTAAATATTGTTTATATTGAACCTTTTTTTTATTTATTAAAATAAACCTGCTTTATTTTATGGTTTGAGGTTAGGGGTTGGATTAGAGTTACTTACATGTAATTATGCATAATTTATTGTTATTATAATAGTAAGTACAGGTAACATGTTAAACAAGGACACCTTAAAATAAAAAGTGTTACCAACAAAAACAAATTTTTTCTTTGTAATTCTTTGTGAATAGTTTTTTATTGTGTTTACCGGGGAGCACACTGGGAAGGTGGATGTTGCCGTACTCTTTGGAGAAGTGGATTTTGTGCTCGGCGGGGCAGAGGAAGCCCTTGTTAGTCAGCACAGGGACGTTTGTGATGAGGCTCCTGTAATCCTGATCCTGAGAGTGCAGTTTGATGAACACCAGGTAGCTGATGACGATGTCCTCGGGCTTTTTCTAGAAGGAGAGTGAATTAAATAAGAATATGAGGAACATTCATAATAGATGACAGCACATAATGCATTTCACACGCTTGATTCGGTTTTAAACATCCTGAGCGGAATCACCCAAGTACGTGTAAATCTTATTCCAACTTCAGTGTAAAGGACACAGACTAAGCAAGCTGAGCTGTAAGAAAAGATCATGTGAACTACAGATGCATGATATATATATATATATATATATATATATATATATATATATATATATATATATATATATATATATATATATATATATATATATATATATATATATATATATATATATATATATATATATATATATATATATATATATATATATATATATATATATATATATATATATATATATATATATATATATATATATATATATATATATATATATATATATATATATATATATATATATATATATATATATATATATATATATATATATATATCTGTACCTTATTGGTTACTGGCCAATATTATACTTTTATTTTTTAGCCGTCATCTACACTCAAAAAATATTTAAATTTAAGATTTATGTATAAGGTTTGCATATACAATTTCCATCCATTTGGAACACACATATTTAACAAACTAATAAACTTAATGTGACGTTTGTCAGTCATACATAAATAAAAAGATATAAGATTTCTGCATTCAAAAAAATCATGGCATAGTTTAATTAACTAGTTACGTCTATTTGATTGTATTTAAATAACCATATTTTCAAAACGCATTTATTCAATTAGCTTAAAATCTCTTCATTGTGAAAACAATTCAATTAAAAATTGCAATAAATTAAATATTTCAGTTAAATAGTATGAACGTGTTTAAAATATGACTGTGGAACAAGCGATACTGAAATTAGTTAAAATGTATGAGAAATTGGATATGCACATTTTATATGCAATTAAAATAGATCAATCTTGGTCTAAATGCTCTAAGTTAATATTTAAAAAAGTAATAATTCATTAGCACCGTTAAAAATAATCTTTAATACATTTCAAAACGAATATCCATATTCAAATTTCATACTGTCCATTGCGATGTTTTGAAACCCAAATACTTTTAAAACGACTGATTTTAGTTCTTAGTGTTTATTTTTAATGTAATGAGACAAAACGGTTAACATTTTAAATGTATTTAATAAATTCATACATTTTGCTTTTAATGAATGCAATTGAATTAATTACATTTTAACTTATAAATGTACATTTCAATTGTATCATACCGTGAAAATACTCGTCTTATCAGTAGTCCAGAATTGTAATCACTAATATCAGTTTTTAGTGTTTTATTTGTATTGTATTTAGACAACATATTATACATTTTTAATTTAATTTAATTTACTAAATTACTAATTACTAAATGACACATTTTTAATTAATTACATTTTAAAATTGCATATGAATTTTACATTTTAAATGAATTTTAATATCATGCATCCATAATGTGAACCACTGGAAGCTCAAACTAATGATGTGGAGTTACTTAGAAAGGCCTGATGGTCTTCTCTTATGAAGCAAACCCAAATGGTTTAATTAAATAGAGCTGGTTTGGCTCAGTGGTTAAAGATTTGGGTTGGAAAAAGTGGGAAGTGTGTAGGTTCAAACCCCATTAGAGACATTACTATTGGATAGCCGTTCATGTATTAAGAGCGCTTTGGATAAAAGTGTCACCAAAACCAGGAGAAGCATCTCTGACCTCCCAGGCTTTGCTCCTGAGCAGCGGGTAGATGTGCTGCTGCAGGACCTGCTGCGGCTCCAGCTCATGGACGTTCAGTCTCCGGAGCAGCTCCCGCACCTGCGAGTTTCCCAGTTCATCCAGAGACGCCAGCAGCCGCGGCTCCACGATGTTCAGGTCCTGGTAGAGAGCCTGCAGATCTACAGAGTCAGGAAGCATGAGTGCACACGAGCGGCTGCGTGACCCACTTCCCAGACCCTCTGGGCCCCAATACTGATGTTTAATTCATCCCTTCCCTGCTTTCAGCAGATGTATGTGACTCTACCTGACACACAGCGTCAGCATGGCTCGTTTCCATTCAACTCGATTCATATTTTCACCAGACAAATCTCTTATGACTTATCTGACAGCAGCCATAGAAGAAAAACGGCTCGTTTTTAATCGTTCAAAAGAAAGCGCGTTTGGGAGTTTGCTTCAAAACTGAGATTAGAGGTAAAAGTAAAGATTTTAGAGGACAAATTCATCTCAACCTGGCGTTTCATTCACAAAACTATCCCTTTTTTTGACTGCAGTGACGCACGTAGTGACTTGCTCGAGCGCTTTCTCTCCTGTGACTCACTGTATTGGTTCAGGAAATAAATAGATGAAGAGGATCGTTCATTTTGCGGACAGCTCCAGAGAATCTGTCCGCATACAATAGCAGACATGAAAAGCAACTGCTGACTGAATACAAGACTTAATAAACATTTAAGCAACAAGAAATTATTTTAGATTAGCCAGTTCTACAGAAGCTAAATAAAAGTGAATGTCAAGCATGCATGTTTGATCTTCCATTGACCATATTTGATATGCTCTATGCATGTGTGTTGATCATGGCAATATATGAATAAAGGCCTAAATTAAATTTGAATATCATATAACAGTGTTTATATCTCTTCAGAAGACTTTTATTAAACCGCTGCATTTATATGGATTACTCTTACAATCTCTTCCTCAACTTTCTGAAGCATCAAAGTTTTTTCCCCATGGACTTTCAATGGAGGAACTGAAATTTCGAATGTTTCACTAAAATATCTCTCTGTTTATGGTTTATTGATATATTTAATCTATAAGAAATATTGAGTTTAAGGATGGCATGATACCATTTTTTTATGTCCGATACAGATGCCGATAGTGCAACCTTGAGTATCTGCTGAAACCAATCTGAGATATATACGTACATATATATATATATATATATCTTATTTAATGAACAATTGTCATTGTCGGAATTGAGCAAAACCAGGCAATATTCACATTATTGTAATAATGTAACAATATTGACTTCTTGTTCATTCAGTTGTTGTAAATCAATATCACATTTGCAATGGTACAGGTATTGGGGACAAAACAGCACTCATGCTAGTGTGATATTGCTAAACTGACAAATATAAGAGGGTGATTTTTTTGCCCTCACATATTGAATTTTAGGCTCATTTAACTGCATTCTAATAGTCATCCTGCATCATGTTCATCAGCAACCGCACCAATGTAAGATGACAGACAGGTCTGGATGGGACAGCTGCATTTAATGCCTACTTTTTTCCTTAATTAGTCACACCAGATATACATAGTCTATGTCAAGAAAACTGTATGAAAGGTTCCACTGCAGGACTGGAATATTGAGATGCTGATGAATTACCTGTTTGAGCTTGCAACACATCACTGAGAGGAAAGAAAACTCCCTCTGAACTCAGAGAAACCACACTGCCGTTGGCCAGAGGGATCATGGGAACGTCTTTGAGGGATTGGAGCAGGGCGTCAACTTCATACTCCGACTCCAGCGCACGAAAGTTACACACCAACAGCCTGGCCAGCTTCTTCAGATCATGCTCTGAGCAGAAAAGACAAACATACGATCATAAAACTGCTGATCAGTCAGAACCTGCAGGTTTCTGCACACGATCACAGCAGAAGATACCTGTCTTGAGCCGGCCGTGTTGCACGAGCTCTCTGGCCATGGCGCAGGTGACGGTGATGATCTCGACGGCTCTGAGGCGATGAACGCCTAGCGCGGTTAGCAGCGAGCCAGAGAGACGCGACTGCAGCGCAGGATGCAAGTAAGACAGACTCAGGCTTCTGCACAGATCCTCTCCTCCAATCACGTCCTGGATCAGACGGTCCTGACACACGGCGAGCTGGGAAGGCTGCTTGAACTCCACTCGGCCCTCTAAAGACAGAGGCGTCAGTTTATGCTTTAATCACTGAATCAGCTTGGGGCAAAAATGTATCCATTATGTCTGTTGCGATTAAAACAAAATGTGAAAATGAATGAAATCTGACGATTTTTTTAGATAAAATGTTTTTAAACATGTTAAAATGTAATTAACTATGGCAGGAAAAAAAACTGAACTACAAGAAACAACGTCAGAATTCAGAGGAAAAACGTCAGAACTGCGAGACAAAGTCATATTTCTAAGGGAAAAAAAAAAAATCACAATTGCGAGATGTTTGTTAGAATTTATATCTCACAATTCAGAGAAAAAAAATCTAAATTGTGATATAAAAAGTCGCAATTACCTTTTCTGATTTTTTTAATCCTGTAGCGTAAACAACCTTCTATATTGGAACCTTCTCTCGGAATATAATTTATTCCCAGTTTGAATAACCGTTTTGTTTGTCATGCTATTAAAATAACTAATGCGAAGCCTCGGTTTTCTAATGCATAAAAAACAATAAATTAATCAACGGTTCTTAGCTTGTTTTGTCTGTGCAGAGAATGTGACATGCCTTTTCCCCAAACACATTTATGTATTTAATTAATCAACTTAACAGCAATAATCGACAATAATGATTTTTGTCATATTGCAGCCCTACCCTGTAATGAGTTCCTTTTTTTAAATTTTATTATAATTAAATTTTTTAATTAATATGCTTTATGCAGGCTAATTACATTATGTAGCTGTTGTGTAAATACATAAATGCCACCTTTGAGCAGCACTGACTGATTGAATTATTTGGTTAAACTTATTTCTGTCATGACAACTCTCGGAGGGATTGGCATGGTAATGTACATGACGATGTTAATGTATTTGGTCTTGGCAGAATAGATCTGCTACGCTGCTGCTGCGGCAGAGCAAGTACCGAGACTTGCTACTGCCAATACATCCACAATATGCTGCTGTGAGCATGTAAGAAATACTGCTGCTGCAAATATAACATACATGAAATAACCCCATATAGCATACATGAATCACCTCGTAACAGATCTATACAGGTGGAGCTGGGGAAGGTGGAGGGTTTCTGAAGCAAGCTGCAACTGCTACAGCAAGCACAAGTCATATATTTCAATTTTGAGCAGCGAGCTCATTGGCTACCGATACAGGAGAGAACCAATCAGCTGTGCCATGTGATAATGATGTCATTAGGTCAGATTGAGTTAGACCTATCGGACTGCGCCATCTAGAGTCTCATGCCAGAACTCTATGTATTTGACAAAAAAAAAAAAAACATTGCATACATTTAATAAGGTAATTATAACATTTTACCCCAACAAAAGGTAAAAAAATGCAGATTAAATAAATTCCAAGGGGCAAATATTGTCCCTTAAAAGGAAACTCTGGTACCTACCGCTGTCCTCTTTGGCAGGAAGGCAAGCTTTGCCCTTCAGCAGCTGAATGATCTGATTGGCCACTGGGTTGAAGAAGTCCAGGATCTCACTTGGTTGAGGGATGAACTGCATGAAGTAACAGAGGCCACCGAGCCCGCTGAACTCTGGGTGTTGCTGTGGGATTGACATTGCATGTGCTCATTAGGGCTAGAAATGTTCATTTGGATGCCGCATAAAGAAAGCCAATGCCATTTTTTTTTCTTTTTTCATGCTAAAAGCAGCTCCTTAAACAGACTGTGAGCCTTGACCTTCATCTGAAGCTGGAATTTAAATGCAAATGCATGCAAATTAATGGAGGAACATCATATTCCACTCCGTTCTTACATTGAAGACATCCATGGCGTGTACAAACAGCTGCGGGATCTCAGAGCGAAGCCACTGGTTCCAGGAACTGTCCCTGTCCACATCCTCTCTGGAGGAAGGGATGTCAAAATCACCTACAACGGGGAACACAGCGTGACCAATGTTATCATAGTATGTATATATCATAGTTTTTTCTGATTGCACTTTTATTTAATTTAAAGTTTCGGTGTGTGTGTTGTCGTCTAGTTTTTTTGTTTAGTTTTTAGTAGTTTTTTTTTATGTCTATATGAACAGTTTGTATTCATTTTTATTTATTGTCAGGGTTATTATCATTAACTAAACCCTAACTAAATCTAAAACTAGAACTAAAGACAAAACCATAAATGTTAAGTACTTAACAAATTTAACATGAAATGAAATAAAATAAAAACAAATGTATTTGATTTCAGCTTGATTTCAACATTAAACCTAATAAAAACTATGTAAATATTAAAAGAGATAACTAATTAAAATGGCAAAACACACACACACATATACATATACATATATATTAAAAATTCAAAATATGAAACATAATACGATAAAAACTATAATAATAATATGAATGACACCAAAATAACACTGGTTATTAGTTTTAGTTGATTTAGTTATTTTATTACTTCAAGTTAAACTACACTAACTTAGCAATTACCTAATGTGTGACTGATGCGACACTCAATAAACGTGACAACATCAGGTAGACGGATAACCGTGATGCACATATGCACGTGTCAAACCTTGGATGATGAAACGGAAACCGAAGCTGCGAAGTGGAAGAAAGGCAAAGACGGGCTGTTTCTGAGGCTTCACATCACAGGGAGACGAGCCACTGAGCTGGAACGCCAGAGCCAATTCTGTCGACTCCACGTCTTCTTTAATCTACTCAGAAACACAGACACATGCTGAAGACAAGCAGTGAATCATGTGTCAATGTCAAGGTAGAAACTACAGACATCATGATTTAAAAGAAGAAAAAAACATGCTGAAACATCCGGTTATAGAACTTTTTCTATAATTCTATATAATATAGGAATGCAACTATACTATTTTGGCTAAATAAAATACAAAAATATTTATAAATTAGGCCTTGGATGAAATATATATATATATATACACACATACATACATACACAGGTGCATCTAAAAAAATTAGAATATCATGGAAAAGTTCTTTATTTTTTGTAATTTAATTTTATTTAAAAGAAGACTTTGAAAAGAAAAATATTTAAGTTTGTGTGCAATGAATCTAGAATATAAAAGTTAGCTTTTTTAATTAAATTACAAAAAATAAAGAACTTTTCAATGATATTCAAATTTTTTGAGATGCACCTGTATATATTTATTAAAATGAATCATTAAGTGCTTCAAGAGCATCTCTAAATTTAACCATCACATCATTATAATGTAGAGTACAAAAAAATAGATATTAATTTAGAGATTCTGAATTACATTTAGCAAGGTTGTTATTAAGTGATCATTATAGGATGACAAATATAACTTACATGTATAAAACAGGGGAAAATGTTATTAATTTCCTTTAATTTATACATTTAAAAAAATGAATTAAAAAAACTAAGAGTTTGGGGCCTGTACGATTTTTATTTTCTTTTTTTGTAAGATTTGTTGAAAGAAGTCTCTTCTGCTTTCCAAAGCTGCATGTATTTGATCAAAAATACAGTAAAAAATTTAAAATATTATTACAATTTAAAATAGCGTTTTCTATGTGAATATATAGTAAAACATAATTTATTCCTGTGATCAAAACTGAATTTTCAGCTTCATTACTCCAGTCCACAGTGTCACATTCAGAAATCATTCTAATATGCACATTTGCTGTTCAAGACTGCAGCGCAAGTCAAGATTAAATGTTAGAACAGTTGTGCTGTTGAATATTTCTCTGAAAACCATGACACATTTAATTTTTCAGGATTCACAGATGAATAGAAAGTTCAAAAGAATCTTTTTTAACATTATTACAGTCTTTACTGTCACTTTTGATCAACGTTTTAAAATATCTCAACAGTTGCAGTTAGTTGTTTTAGTGTGTACTAGCCTTTAAAATGCATTTATGTGTCTTACAAAGTATGTCTCAAGTCAACAAAGAACTAAAACTACAGGTAAAATTAATTTCATAAAGGAGACGGACAGAAAGTGCAGTGAATCTCTGCTGCTTCTGAGAACAAAGGGAACAAACTGCACTTTACTAATCAGTTTGAATGAGACGAGAGCGAAAAACACTTCGTTCCCCAGAGGTATAAAGCACAGAACACTTGCATAACGTCCCCAAACACATTAAAGCAGCGTCTTATAAGACGCCATGTCATGAGAACCGAACAGAGGCCAATTAAAAGATGGTAAAACTGGGACAAGGACGCAGGTAAACAATACAGAAGCAAGGCTCACTTCTACCCTTAGATTTAGTGCATTTCCCCATACATGAGGACATAAATGTGCGCAACACTTGCCTTTTTAGGATAAAGCATTCTCTTGATCACTAGCCAACGCTCTTCTCCACCAGTGTGTGCCACTTCCAGGATGTTATGGCTCAGATCACGGCGCGTCATCGACACCAAACGCTTCTCAGCCTGAAGATTAAAGCACTTGTAAAGTCTGACATATGAAATAATAGTTAAAATACAAACAAAACATGGACAAAATATCATTGATGCGTCAGGCTTTTTTGGCTCTGATATATTGAGCTCAGTTTTATTCAGAGACTCATATTGAGCACAAATATGCAATTTGGTGCAGATGCTGATATTTATACGATTAAATTCTGATGCTTGTGAATCAATAAGATCTTTATTATAGTATAGCAGATACTTAGGTAAAATTATATAAATCAGTCAGTACTCTATATCTCCAATAATATGTCTAGTAAGATGAGATCAAACATAATGCAATGCAATCCAATGATGATTGAGAGATGAACAAATCAATGTTCCAGATTTCAGACGCACTGATTTTTCTGATTGATGGAGAATCAAGTAATTCATCAAATAAGTGTTCATCTGGAAATATTACTACAGGTATTCTGACGTTTACCTGATAAAAATCAGTAAAGATTTGACAGAGAAAAGACACGTGAAGCAGCAGCTGAAGCTGGACGTTTGTACAATTACACTAAAAGCTTTCAAATATCAATCAGACGACAGAAGGCATGGAGTAGATCGTGTGTGACAGCTTTAACAGTTTCAAATATAATACAGCAGGCTTTCTAGGGTTAATAGGAGGAGCTGTTTTTGGGTGGTGATGCATGAAGCAGGTCTTCACCTCATTAAAGATGGTGATGGAGCGAAGGCGATGGAGGAAGAGCAGGAGCGAGGGATGAACGTCATGGAAGAGGTTTTTAGTCTGGTAGCTCTCGGAGCGCAGGGGCAGGTGGATCTTTGTAGCCCATCTAGAATAAAAATAGACAGCAAAGAGCCGTTTCATAACAACGACGCAAGCAAAAAGGCAACTGTGATGTCTGAACTTTAGTAGCTTTAAGCAGGTTGCAAACCAAAACAGCACACATGAAATAAAATCCCTAAATAAAATAATAAAAATAAAATTAAAATATTTTAATAATATTACAAATTTAATAAATATTAAATACATTAAAAAATTACATAATTTAATTAATTAAACAAATAGATACATTAAAATATATTGAAAATTAGAACGTTTTTTTTAGTTGCACTGTTTTATGGTGTCCTTGTTACAGTGCAATTATACATTTAAGTACTGAGCAATATTAATTAACTACATGTACTTACTATTTGGAGGTCGGTTTAAGGTTAGTTGCAAGTAATTATGCATAAGTTACAGTTATTACTAGAGAAAGTAGATGTAATATTGACAGTAAAAGTGTTCTGGCAGAGTGAGAACTCTAACCCTCGGTTTCACAGACCAGGCTTAAGCCTAGTCCTAGACTAAAATGTAAATCTGAGCTGTTTCAGCTGAAAGAAACGTGCACTGACTGATCTTAAAACATGTCAGTGCCTTTGTTCTGTCTTAAGATGTGCACCAGTAATGCTTTTTTCTAAGGCATGTTTATAAAAATTACTTAAATGTCCCGATTGAACTATGGCCTAATCCTGGTTTAGGCTAAGCCCTGTCTATGAATCTCGTGGGTTTGTTTAACCTCTGCTCTGCGATCTCTCTGGCGCCAGCGCTCCCTGGCCGCTCCTGCTCGACCCAGTGAGGCAAGATGTATCCCATGGGGCCGCTGTTCTTGTCAAATCGGATGTGGAAACCATTGGAGTGGATCTCAGGACAGTCGGTGACTTTAAAAACCGATTTAAAGCCAATGCCCTTTTGACCTGTATAACAAAACAAAGTGCAGAGTTGTGTGTAAAACACCACAGACATTGTTCATTTAGATCGGTCTCTTCTGGTCAGCTGAGACCAGTGAGCTGATTTCAAAAGGAGGGACTCTTATTTCATTAATACATGCATCAATCACTATGACAGACTTTTAGCGTGCTGATAAAGCACAAAAAATATACTATTATAGTTTTCATTAATATTTTGAATTACCTTTTATATTTTCCATTTCCATTTTAGTTATAGTAGTGGTTTTGACAATTTTATAATTTAATTATATATATATATTTTTTTTTTAAATGTCTATATAGTTTTTATAAATTTTTATTTCACTTATATATTTATTAATTTTTTTTACATTTTAGGTAACAATAATAACAGTCTTTCAGTACTGATATTAGGACAGTGTTTACAAATTGTGGCCACATGATATTAAAGAGTGCAATTTAATTGATCTATAAATGTGTTTAAAAACTTACCAACATACATGATTGTTTCATGATCTTTAGCCAATTAATACAATCATTGGCGCATAAGCACCAGGTTTATTATAGCTATAACAAACTAAAACCATAAAAAAAAAAAAAAATGTTAAACAAAATTTTTTTTTTACTGAAACAAATTAAATATAAAAAATTAATAATAAGCTAGTTTTCAGCTTGTTGACAAGACAACATTTCTCATTTGCATTTAGTTTAACTAAATGTACAAAAACAACTAACTAAAATAATAATAATTAATAAAAAAAATGGAAAACAAAATACAAAAACATGCAACAAAATTACTTAAACTTTAAAATGAAATAGAAAAAATAAAAATACTTATTCAAAATATGAATAAAAACTATAATATAATTAATACTAAAATAGCACTGATATGCACTGAAGTAACAGTCGTGTGCCAGTCTATTCTGTTATTGTTATTATTTTGCAACTTCTTAAAATCGTGATATGCAGATCATAATCTGTACATTTGTGATTTTATTGCGATATTTTGTGCAGCCCTACCGCAAACGCACTTCGACTGTGGTTTGTGGAATGTGAACGAAACAGGTTTTGGACAAAATAGTTCCCAAGACATTTTAGCACAACCACACATGGATAACAAAACAGCACATAATTAAAGTACCGATGTAGCCATATTTGTGTTTTCCTTTGGTGCTCCGGCCCACGTCACAGATAGCACGGACGTTGTTCTCCTCAAACCCACACTCGTTGTTTAGGATGACGATGCAGTCCTTCTCCACCACAAAGGCCAGCGCCGGCTGCTCTCGGCCGTCAGGATAGCAGTTATCATCAGCGTTCTGCACACACAAACATCAGCTTCAGTAAGCGCTGCACGATTCTGGATAAACTGAGAATCGCTGTTTTTTTACGTCTCAAATAGAGATCACGATTCTCCCACGACTCTGAACTAAACAAAATAATGTGCGTGACAAAATATTAATTGCTGCAGTCTATTTAAAAGTGTTTCATTGTTTTGAATGAATTATTAGGCATTTATATAAATATATAAATATTAGTGCTGCCAAATGACTAATCGCAATTAGTCGCATCCAAAATAAAAGTTTTTGTTTACGTAATATATATATGTGTGTGTACTGTGTATATTTATTAGGTATATATATGAATACACACACATGCACATATATATTTAAGAGAAATGTTGTTTATATTTTAAATATAAATTACATAAATGCAAATATACATATAAACATTTTCAAAATATATACTGTATTTTTATATACATAATAAATATACACAGTACACACATATATTTTGTAAACAAAAACTTTTATTTTGGATGCAATTAATCGCGATTAATCGATTGACAGCACTAATATATATAAATATATATATATGTGCGTGTGTATATATATATGTATATTTATTAGGGCTGTCAGTCGATTAAAATGTTTAATCGAATTAATTACATGATGTTTCGATCTAATTAATCGCAAAATAAATTTGACTGAAAATACCCACAAAAGATTATTTAAAGCTATTTTTGTGTTAAATGAGAAAGTATCAAGTAGACATTACAAACTGTAGCTTTAAAAAGAAATCTTTTCATTTGATTCAACATACAATTTATTACACATAAACATTTAGGCCACAATGGCCTATGGAACATAAAAGAAGATAATTATTATTATTATTATTATTTAATTAAATTATACTCTAAATAAGAAACTAATCTGCCAGCAGGTGGCGGTAAATGTCTTTATGAATCATTCGTTCAAATGGCTGATTCATTCAGGAATGAAGTAAACGGCTCTCTTATGAATGAGTCTTTGAATCATTGATTCACACGATTCGTTCAAAACGCAGATTCATTCAGAAACTAAACACCTCTGTTTTGCTCGGAGACCAGCAACAATTCTGCTATGGCTTTAAAGGTAATTATATTCTTTGCAAAATGGAGAAAAACATAATAATTGTGTTTAAAATAGAACACAACATCAACTTCATATTTACTGAACTGTTGTATTAACCACATTTAAACTCGTGATATTCGGGACAAAATCATCACTAGTGTAATACTGCTCTCCCTGCTCGTGTGATATCGCTTATTGTATGATAGAAATATGAGACAACAACACATAGGCTACAGGGGTATTTTTGCACCAATATCTTGAATTTTAGGGCCTTATATATATATATATATATATATATGGGCCCTAATATTTTAGGCCCTAAAATTCAAGATATTGGTGCAAAAATACCCCTGTAGCCTACGTGTTGTTGTATATATATATATATATATATATACACACTGTACATACAGGTCTGGGGGCGGGCCCAGTGCGTTAACTGCGTTAAAATATTTTAATCTGGTTATTTTTTCTTAACTAATTATTTACGTTAACGCTTTAAACTTGCAGCCCTAATATATATATGTACCAATTTTTTATTTTAAAATGATGAAAAAGTGGTTTGAATGAATGATTCAATGACTCACTCATAAATACATCACTTGTTTCATTACTGGATGAATCAGCGTTTATGAACGAATCTCTTGAATGAATGATTCTGCGACAAATAAATTTTTTCACTTGTTAACACCTAGTGACGAAACGCTGTAATCGAAACAAACATTACTTAAAGCGCCAGTTCAAAAGGTGATTTGCTCTACCATAGACATCAACATCATAAACTTTCATTCCAGTATTTCTGTGATAATATGAATGACTGTAATAAGACAGAAATAATACTGTGTAGTTGAAAAGACTGGTTGTGAGCGGTTTCTAACCTAAACATGGCAACTGCAGATTTGAATGATCCGCTAAGAATTTTTCAAAGGTTGCTGCTGACCTGAATGAGCTCCAGCACGAAGTGTGTGTCTTTGCTGTAGAGTTCAGTGGAGAGCCGCTCCAGACTGCGGCCCAGTCTCGCCTGCTGCTTCCTCATCAGGTTCTGGCCTTCCTCGTTCAGCTCCACGCCGATGCCGAACTCCGTTTTCCTACAGCATCAGCAGCAACAGCATTAGCACCCAGCTAAATTCTGAAAGAGTGTGTAAACTAAGGGCTGAATGAACCTGATGTCCTCTATGACGGCTCGGTGCTGATCCAGCTCGGCGTTCACTTCTTCATCTGGATGATCAGCAGTCGTTGAGTTTTCTCTGTCCTCGTCCTCACTGCTGTCCGTCTCTTCAATGTGTTCAGACACCAGCTCGTACATCTGCTCCTCTTCATCATCATCATCATCACCACCATCACCATCGTCTAAAAGAAGACACAATGCTTTCAGAATACAGTGCTTATTTGATTTAATTTTTAAGCCATATTTTTACACATTTTTTTCTGTTCTTTCATGTCATTATCCCACATTTTTCTACCTGTTTTTATCACAATTTTTATTTCATGATGCAATTTTCAACATTTTTATCAATACATTTTTTTATTGCTTTTATTAAATTTTTAAGCCATATTTTTCTAAACATTTTATCTCTATTTTTATTGTTTTATTTCAAGCCATACTTTTCTAAATTTTTATCACTTTAGCTTTTTAATTTTATTTTTAACCCATATTCTTCTACACATCTTTATCCTTTTTCTTTGTTTTATTTTAATTCTTACCATATTTTTCCATAAATTTTTAGTCACTATTTTTATTGTTCTTTTAGTTAGTTTTCAGACATTTTTTTCTACACATTAAAAGAAAATTATTATTATTTTATTTCAATTTTACTGTTTTTTTTGCACCAAAATCATGACCACTTTCTGTTCTCTTACTGAACCTAAGAATTAAACAACAGACATTCAGACTTGATTTAACAGCTCCAGGTTTATCATGTGACTTCATCACACCATTTATGAAATATTACAAACATTATAATTAACTGAATGTCAAAGTGTAATAAAACAATCATGCACAAGAAAAGACAAAAACATCAAAAAGTGGGCAGTCTCACCCTGCTGATGGTCTCTTCTGGGGCTGCTGGAGGAAGTGCTGAGCTCGGTTTCCTCCTCATTATCCAGCTCATTCTGACTCAACACTGAAGACATGTCACTCATGGAGTCCTCCACCACAAACTGCACAGATTGCCAGGTGTTTGATAAACAAACTATAAATATGGACATATATGTGTTGCATTGCTTTTGCATTGTCTGAAGAATATCATTTATGACTTGAAATTAGGTCTGCATGATGCAGGGAAAAAAGTATATATATATGGCTATGAAAAATAAATAATAACAATATAATATTATTTACCACTAATTAAAATATTAAAATTAATAAAAACTAAATTTGAAATATTAGTACTGTATTGTCTAACTGTAAAAATTATTTTAAAAGGAGTATTTATTAAGAATAATATTATATTTTATTTTACATTAATGTAACTGTAAAATTACAATACTGATATTTATGGACGCCTTCATTTTCAATTTTTCAAGCATTGTAAACAATCAAACTTCTATTCTGAAAGAAAACCTTCTCCTTTGTCACTTCTCAATATAAGTTTTATTTCGATTATTTGTTCTTGAAATGAGATGAGAAGACTGTTACTGTATATCGTATCCTTTTGGAAACGTTTAAAAGCATGCATTTGTAAAGGTACCAAACGTTTAAATGCTCATCATTAAGCCCAATTTTGGTGCTTTCAAAATCCAGTTGGAAACACTGTTGTGCTCAAACAGACTAGAAGGGAACCCAAACCTTCTTGATCTCTGAAGGCAGTTGAGGAGGAGCTGGCAGAAGCACTTTGTCGTTGAAGTGGCTCCTCCACTCGGTGATTCCCAGCAGGAGCCCCATCTGATGCAGTTTGTTCAGGTAGCGTGTGTGTGAACGTGCAGCGTCCAGCAGCAGTGTTTTCGATCTGGTCTGACCGAGCACTTTAGACAGCGGCTCCAAAAACACCTGCACAGCGTCATCAGAATCGCCAAAGCATAAAACACACATCCCAATGCTGACTAGAGAATCAGATCATCATTAGTGCTCTGCCAATATGGGTGTTTATAATGGCCTGATATAATGAAAATACAAACAATTTAATGACAGCAAATTAGACTATGAGACAGGAAAATCGCCTTATAAATAAATACTTATTAATATTTACTCAGTTCTTTTCTAAAAAAAAAAAAAAAAAAAAGTGTATATATATTTTTATTTATATCCACATTTATATATATATTTTTTTTTTATTTATAAAATATTTTTAATAAAACTTTTGGTGGAACAGATTTTCAACAGAGGAACAGAAACTTATGTTTCATTATAAATATTTACATATATTTTTTAAGGTTTAACAACCAATTAAATCTCTTAATATAATCTTAATAAAATCTGAATAAACAATTCTTCCAACAAGCATGAGTAAATGATGACATTTATAAATAACGATCCCTTTATAAAATTCTATGTTATATATTTTTTTTTATTATTTATTCATTTATTTATTTAAATATATAATAAAAAATTTTTAATAATGATGTATATTTATATAACACATGCCTATTTATTTTATTTTATTTTTTTAATTTAAATATACATTTTTATTTTATAATATTCTATATCTAATTTATTTATATATTTTTTTAAACGCTTATTATACATTTCTGTTTGTTATTTATTTCGTGTACGAATTGGGTATACTGTTAAAAGTAATTATCATTTTTAATCTGAAAATTACAAGTATATCTCTCTTTTTTTATTCGATTTGATTTGCCACTTTAGCTCATTTATAGCCGAGCAACATAACATTTGATGCATTCAGGTGTGCGAATACAGCAGCTCGAACGAGACTCATCCAATCATAAATATCCACTGATCTCGAAAATATATCAGCTGATTAACTGGCCTGTGCAATAATAGAGTCTATCGCTAATCATAAAGCAAATATCCAGCGGGGAAAGTAAGATGTGACCTCTCTCAGCACTTCGTGCACGTGTTTGTGTCATGATCCGACTGAAGCAGCAGCACCAGAGGCGTTCGACACTAATGATGTGACAGGAGAATGAACCTCTAACCCACGAAGAATGACACTCGGCAACGGTCGTCATGACAACAACCTAGATACAGGCCTTTAATTCACACCGAGAGCCTTTGGTACCCACCCACATCTCAGACTCGACTTTCCTGGTGTCACAGTAATGATGGGAAAATGTAATATTTGACGAACACTACTGATCTCTCCCGCACGAGTCGAGCTGTTAGTCTGATGAAAGCTGCTGCCTTCAGTGTTTAATGAGAGGGATCTGAAGACGGTCGGTACCTGCTGCAGGAGTTCCTTGCAGATTCTCGTAGGCATCAGCGCAACACATTCAAGCACAAACCGAGCCACACCGCCGTACGAGTATCCATCCTCGCCGGGCCTTATCTCTGTTTCAAACACAGAACACAAACATGAGATCACATTCATTAATCAGGCTTTCTGCAGAGACTTTCAAATCTAAATTAAGACTTTAAGATCTTTAAGGTCTACAGAGATAAAACTAATAAATCATGCGGTTAGAGAACAAACTCATACAGTCTCAAAATAAAAATATTTCATTTATATTCATCTATTTTTTATTTGTTTGTTTGTTGCCATATCAGCAGCAATGATTATATTCATGGCAATTTGTCTTAAAAACATACAAATAAAATATAGTAGTAAACATTTGAAGTGGATCAAAAAAGTTCAAAAGGTTTTGATCCACTTCAAATGTTACTAGTGTACATACAAATATAAATATACACTTAAAACAACAATAGTAATAATAACAATTAAGTTTAATATTTCAATTTAAATGTATGATTAAAAAAAAAACATACAATTATTACAATTATTCCAGGAGAAGCCTTTTTAAAATGTCCATTATTATATCTTCTGAATAAAAACACTGTCTAATATCATTAATATCAAAACTGGACATTCTATTGAAATATGTTTTACACTCAAGAAATTTTTACACAAATCACAAACTGGTTTCTCTTCTCTGAATAAATATGAGTTAGATTTAAGTGACCAATTCAACATCTTATATAAACAACCAGGTCATATCTATTCTCAAAATAAAAACAATTATAAACTCCTTGATTTAGTACTAGGTATACTCAAGCCATGTTTATTCAATATTTACTTATGTATTGAAATTGGTTTATGCTCGCATATATCAATACACACAAAATTAGAGATCCATCAATATTGAATTTTACTCATCCGATAATGTGTTTAAAGAAAGGCAATAAAACGACCGTGCCAGTATCAATAAAATCTATATACAGAATGTAAATAATATTCTTAGTCTTTCCTTCCTGTGACAGAGCGACCCAGAGAGAAAATATATGTGAAAGAGAGTTTACCTTGATTTAAATGCCAGATATTGTTTACCGTCTAACCAAAATACCAGTAATAGACAGGAAAAAAGATTTTATGCATAACAAGGGACTTTTAATCGTAAATAAGCCCAAAATACGCCAGGACTCTTATTTTTAAATGTCTGTTTTATTACTTCCAGCTGCTCATTCAAAAAGATGAGACGTAAAATATGCATCTTACAAGCATTTACAACCTATTATAAGAGAAAAAGCATAGCATAAACATTGTCAGTTCAAAGGTGCATCATAAGCAACCGTTAGGCATAAATGAGGCATTCACTGACTGCTACCTACTCTGAAAGTGCGATCCTGTTTGAAACGTGTTTAATTGAATCTCAGCCTTTTAAAGTTTAATAATCACATATCTGTATCGCATCAACCGTGTTTTTCCGTTCTCCAAATTAAGACCTCTTAAAATGAAAATTATAACTTTTGTTATACTATTGAAGACTACTTAAGATGGCTTTAAATTTGATCAAACCAGCGTTTCTGCAAGTTTTATGAAGGCAAATTTACGACTTTAAGACCAGCTACAGAAAATGTAAGGAAAAAATTGAAGGGAACGCAATAAGTTCTCAAAATGTAAATGTCTAGGGAGCACAAAATGAGTTGTATTAGCAACATTACCCATTTTTTATTAATTTTACACACACACACACACACACACACACACACACAAGGCAGCTTAACTATTCATAAATAGTGCTGTCAAACCGATTAATCGCACCCGAAATAAAAGTTTGTGTTTACATAATATATGCATGTGTACTGTGTGTGTGTGTATATATATATATACATATATATATATATATATATGTGTGTGTGTGTGTATATATATATATATATATATATATATATAAACACATACATCTATATATTTAAGAATGTAAACACAAACTTTTATTTTGGATGCAATTAATCGATTTGACAGCACTATTCTTAAATCGAGACGACATCAAAAATGACACAAGAAGTCTTGTTTTCTGAGACAAATATCAGCTTAGTCTAATCAACTTAATTCAAAGGGAAAACAAGATCTAATATTTGTGACCCTGCAGCACAAAAGCAGTGTTAAGTCGCTGGGGGATATTTGTAGCAATAGCCAACAATACATAGTATGGGTCACAATTATACATTTTTCTTTTATGCCAAAAATCATTAGGATATTAAGTAAAGATCATGTTCCATGAAGATAGTTTGTAAATTTCCTACCGTAAATATATCAAAACTTAATTGTTGATTAGTAATTTGCATTGCTAAGGACTTAATTTGGACAACTTTAAAGATGATTTTCTCAATTTTTGGATTTTTTTTGCACCCTCAGATTCCAGATTTTCAAATAGTTGTATCTCGGCCAAATAGTGTCCGATCCTAACAAACCATACATCAATGAATCTCAATTTCAAAAAAACTGATCCTTATGACTGGTTCTGTGGTCCAGGGTCACATATTTCAAAGTTTTTGTGCTTTTTTTTTTAAGATAAACACACTCAATTATGTTCAATTTCCAAAAACAAGACTTCATATCTTAATTTTGCATCTCAAATAAATGTATCTCGATGTTTAGAATTTTGTACTGGAAAGCAAGAAAAAGTGCTGACAAAGACATTATTTTTTGCAGTGTATGAACATTTAACTTTTTAACTATAACTTTATGAATTTAAGACTTCCTGCTCTGATTTAAGAGCTCTTTAGGCCTTAATGTGTGGAAGGGCGAATCAAGACGTTTTAAGACCCACAAATCGCCTGAATTTAAGACTTTTTACGGAGCCATGGAAACCCTGTAGGAGCAGTATCATCTGTGTTCATGGACGGAGCAAAGTCAGATAAACAAACTGTTTCAGGACAAAGTGTGACGGACAGTGAGTAAAGCATGACGAAGAAAACCTCCTACCTTCCTGTGCGACTGCTACATTCAGCGCGCTCTCCATGTGATTGGCCAGGAGCGCTGTGGGCGTGTTTGGGATCCCATAAGCCACCACAATGGAGAGCAAGTGTCCGGCGGTGCCGACGGGGTCCAGAGCCTGTGTCGCCTCTGAGAAGTGTTTGTCCCCCGTGACAGCGGTGACCCGCAGCAGGACGCCGGGAGAAACCTCGAGAGCCAGCAGCTCCGTCTTACCTGCACACATGAAGACTGCAGTGAGAATCAGAAGTCTTCTGCAAAAAAAATGTATGTGTTTTCGTGCTGGTTTAGGCCTGTTGTGGACAAGCTTGTTATATTTTTTTTATATTCTGTGCGATGGTTAATTCACAGCAGAGACAGAAATTGTTTAACTAAACTTTTTTTTTTTTTTTTACTTTACATGGCGATATTTGACACCTTAAAATAATTTCCATGGGCATTTTTACCTTTATAAGGGCAATTTTTTCTAATTTTATTAGATGTATAAATCAGTCAAATTCTTATATCTAATCAATAAATTCAATTAGAATCAATATTATTTTTAGTACCACTGAGATACTACTACAGGTTTTATTATTATAATGAATTTGTTTTTATTTTTATATTTTGTCTTCAATTTTGTCATGTTTATCTCTATATGTCTATATAGCTTTTACGCATTTTTATTTTCATTTCAGTTTTAGTTAATTAGAGCATCAAGGTAAACAAAATAAGAAATATTTCCTTACAGAAAATATAACAACAAATTAGTATATATTTTTATTTTATTTCAAGTAAAGAATTTTTTTAATGGTGTTTGTTTTAGTATAATAACCCCGAGTAGAATAACAAGAAACTATACTTAAATCAGTCTTGACAAAATCCATTGTTGCACTGCGGAAGTGATCTAAAGCAGCATTTAGTATTGCAATTACAACTGCATAAATAATGCTATTCGATTAATGTTTTAAAAATAATATTTTGAATATTGAAATACATGAAATAATTATTTTAATAGGAAACGATACTTTAAATATGAACAAAAAACCGCCAGCAGGTGGTGGCAAATCACTGTATTAATGAGTGAGTCATTGCATCATTCACTCAAACCATTTGTTTAAGTGGCCGATTCCTTCAGTGACTGTCTTTATGAATGGATCACTGAGTTGGGAACGAAACCCCGCTGTGTGTTGCTCAGAGTTGTGACTTTGTTTGGAAATATTTTCTTTGGCGAAAAAAAAAATATATATTGTGTCTAAAATCTAACACACAATGAGCTTCTTGTTTATTGAAAAGTTGTATAAAATCAATACTAACAGCACTCTTTCCTCGTGTGATATCCGATTCCTTCAGTGACTGTCTTTATGAATGGATCACTGAGTTGGGAACGAAACCCCGCTGTGTGTTGCTCAGAGTTGTGACTTTGTTTGGAAATATTTTCTTTGGCGAAAAAAATATATATATTGTGTCTAAAATCTAACACACAATGAGCTTCTTGTTTATTGAAAAGTTGTATAAAATCAATACTAACAGCACTCTTTCCTCGTGTGATATTGCTTAACTATATCGCATGGAAATATAAGAAAATTCCCGTATATTGAAATGTGATATCATTCTAGTAGGCTACGTCACACGGTGAAAATGTCCACCATCATGGTGCGTTTTAGATTGTTTTTTGACACCACGTCAGCTTCCACACAGTTAAAACATCATAGGAGCATTGCACACCCCTAGATCACAGTTTGAATGTTCATTTATTTCTTTATGAAACACGCTTCTGGCAAGGTGACGCACCACAGTACTTGTCGATGAAGTCTTTGAGAGGGCCGTGGTTGGGCTGAAACACCAGCTGCCACTGACTCCATTCCTCCAGATCCTGCAGCAGAGGAGCCGACAGCAAACTCGCCCGCGCCTGATCACGGCTCACCTCGCCCAGCAAACCCACGGAGTCCACCACACACTCCCTGAGATCAAACACACACAATCACGAGTCTCCAGCCAAACAACATGCGTGTGTTCATCACTTCTCCAGCTACACTACCAAACAAAGGTTTAGATACGAGACAGAATTTGTGTGCGTGTAAAAAAAAAAAAAAAAAAAAGTAATTATTAGATTTCTTTATTTTTTTTTTTTTAAATATTTAGATTTTAATTTATCTTTATATGATATATATACACACACTAAATGCTATATACACATATACAGCACTGTTCAATGGTTGGGCTTGGCAAGACGCTTATAAAGACATGTTTTTGAAAGACGTTTCTTGTAAATTTCTCATAATATGCCGATTAATTAATCACATTGACTGCAATTAAATCACATATCAAAAGCTTAGAAATAATATATACGACATTACTCTGCAAAAGGTTTCTATTCAGGTGGCAGATTAAATGCATTCATTTTTGAACACATAGCTTTTTCTTTTAAATAAAACATACTAAATTAATGTTATATTGATAGCCCTTGTTAAAACAATACTTCTCTATGGACCTTTTGTTCTTAAAATTTTTTTTGTAAATTGTTATACTAGTTTTATTTTTTAAATATTTTAATTTTCATTTATTTTTTATATTTAACATTTTGCCTAGAAGGAAAAACAGCCACCCCCTCAAAAAAAAATTTTTTTTAATCATGCATGCAAATTACAGTGAAGTGCAACCGTTACCGTACAGTGTCCGGCGGTAGTCAAAAAGGATTTAAATAGTGAATTTTGAATCGATTTCTTGTAAACTCAGAAGTGTGGATTTGGGCACATGACAGTAGGTAATTTGGCTGGGGGTGGGAGAAAAACACCAACATGCTGGATTCAGATGGCTTTAAAATCCCCAACTAAACCCTGGAAACCGGGCTTTGCTCTGAACTAGTTTTACAGCTGTCTATTTACAGCTCACAGAGTTGTGCAGAGAGACAGCTGAGTACTTGATGAAAAGTAGAGACTTGAACTGTCTTACCCTGAACCCATGGGCAGCAGAGGACACTCGTAGCGTACCACACTAGTGACAGCGTCTCCGCTTAGTCCCTTTTGCTTCTGCGTGCAATTGACAAGAAAACTGAGGGGCCCGTGACCGAGCTCTCGGCTATCCCTGATCTGGTAATGATTCCTCAGAGCGGCTTCGATGAACGGCAGCTGATCCAGAACAAAAACAGACATGTTTCATTCCCATATGAACAGTAACTGTACTTTTGCTGTAATTATCCCGTTTAACCCTGTA
This sequence comes from Sinocyclocheilus grahami, assembly GCF_001515645.1. Lineage (NCBI taxonomy): Eukaryota > Metazoa > Chordata > Actinopteri > Cypriniformes > Cyprinidae > Sinocyclocheilus > Sinocyclocheilus grahami. The sequence continues at coordinate 92,078 of NW_015505385.1, forward strand.
AAGCCTGACATATGAAATCACAATCCATTTTTCTTTAGATAGAACAGTTTATTGAACCTTTACACAAAATCTTCAAAAAAAAAAAAAAAAAATTAAAGTTTGCATTTGTGTTTGATGATTTGTTTGGCTCATATAGTCTGATTTACTGAGAATGAGGAGGAAAAACAGCTCAACTTTATTCAAAATGAGCAAAAATATGCAATTTGGTGAAGATGCTTATATTTATATGATGAAATTCTGATGCTTGTGAATCAATGAGATCTTCATAACAGAATAGCAGGTACTTAAAATAATATAAATCAGTCAGTACTCTATATATCTCCATTAATATGTTTTTAAATTGAAACGATCCAAACATATAATGCAATGCAATCCAATGATGATTGCGAGATGAACTGAAGACGTGAGATGTTCTGGAGGCTTGTGAAGATCATTCCTCCGCTGAGGAACAGTGAAAGTAAAGCTTCTGGAAACAAACGCTCCTCAAAAGATCCTGAGGATCAGATTTGAGACTCTAAAACATGATTGATGGAGAATCAAGTAAAGCTGAGCTGCTTCAGTGCAGTAAGTGTTCATCTGGAAATATTACTGCAGTTATTCTGACGTTTACATGACAAAAAAACTCAAAACTCACTCTGCTGTCATCTCCCTCCCCGCACTGATTGATGAACTCAAACACATCTTGTCTGCAAGGTCTGAAGCCATTCATTCCAGGATCCTGGCTGTCGATGGAGACGGCGCCCCCTGCTGCCTCCTGCAGGACCTGCGCCAAGACCAAGACCAGTTACGCTATGACAGACACGCGCCATGAGAAACCTCACACAAGTAGAAATGCACACCTTTTTGTTGTTGAAAATGAAATCAAGGAAGGTTCCTTGCTGCAGCTGGCTGAAGTCTTTAAACTTGAATTTCTCTGCGATCCTCTTTTCCAGAGTGCGAAGGTGGGCCAGAGTAGGTGTGCTCTTGAAATTAGTGACACACTCTTGAAAAAAGCTCTTCACGTCAGCTACGCAAAAAAAATCACCACATGAGAACAGCTCAGAGATGAAATTTTCCACAACAGGCAATAATGTATATGGGTTTAAGTGTGGAAATTTGAACATGGAAAAAAGACAGATTTACATCAAGAACAAAGCAACTGCAAGCAACTTATCACAATAAAATTCAAAGCGTGTGACAACTTTTAATTGACTATCAATTGACTAAAATATTATTGTAATATTTTTTAGAATATGCTGATTAATTCATCACATTAACTGCAATTAAATCATATATATCAACAAAAACTGCTAAAAAAAGCCCCCCACTAAAGATGGCAAAAAAACCTACATTATTACAAAAAGTAATATTATAAAAATTTCTATTCGTGTATTCATACAAAAAAAATCTATTCATGTGACAGATTAAATGCATTCATTTAACACATTTTAAAAAATAAAACGTACAAATACATTAAAAATTTAATTGCATTTAATTTTTTTTATAAATTCAAAATTAAAAAATGAGCAAGTTACATTGATAGCCCTAGTATCAATATCTCTATATTGACATTTTGTTCATCAAAACAAAAACAAAAAAACGCTCATTTTAATCATTTTAACTTTTTATTCATTTAACACTTTTACTGGTTAAAATCATCTCTCTACGAACCTTTTTTTTTTTGTAAAAAAATTACATTTAATAATAGTAATTTGTGATTAGAATTGTTTCATATTAAATTTTTTTTCTACTTAAAACTATTTCTATATGTAGTTTTTGTTCTTTAAAAAATCTAATTATTTTATAATGTTACTTTAATTTATTTTATATCTAACATTGCTTATAGTTTAAATAACTTTCTATGGACCTTTTGTTCTTAAATATTTTTAATAATATTCTGTTTTAGAACAAAAGGTCCATGGAAAGTTATTATCTTAACTAAAAGCTATGTTAAATATATATATTTTTTTAAATCATTTTTTTAGAGCATGTATAAATTATCAAATTATGTAAAAGTCCATGCATAAATTACATTCAAATACATAAATTAATACATTATAATGTATTCATTTATATATTTTAATAGGCTTTCCAGAAATGAGAAAAATCACTTGCGATTTTTGTCTGTAAATGTCATCATACTGTCCTTTTGGGGTCATACTGTGGATGGTGCGAAAACTAAAAGAGGAGATTCAGATAACTAATGATGTTAAAAAGTTGACACCTTCAGTAGGGAGCATCTCTGTGGCTCTCTCTTCTGTAGTTTTCTTTGCCTCTGCTTTTTTCTGTGGTTTTTCTTTAGCTACCAGGTCCTGAGGGGCGTCCAAGGAGCCACAGCATATAGCAAGCTGGAATAAGGCTCTAGCGAGCCGGTCTCTGTTTACACATAACAGGAACGTCTGAATAGTCTGAGGGCACAAAAAAAACACAATCAGTTGCTTCCAGAAGAGTTATGAAAGAACTGTTGAAAACGAATACATTATGAACATTCATTCAATATTCTCAGTCGGATTCAATTCATCAAACCAGAGCAGAAGTGGCATGATCATATTCATGGACGTGCACCACCAGAAATGACCCAATCACATGCTAATCCCTCAAAGTGAATAAAGAAGGAAAGGTCAGTGAAAACAGTGAGTGCAGGAGCAACATAAGGACTAATGATGCAAGTATTGGGAGACACATTTCTGGGTGGGATTAGCAGATGATGACCATGACATCTCATTAATAAAGTGAGCGGATGATCCCTCTCCTACTCTCATCTGCCACCCGTTTACATCCTTAAACAGCTAGAAGGAATTACCACTGCAATTACCAAGAACGAATGAAATAAGAGAGACACTATTTAAAGGAACAGTTCACCCAAAAATATAAATCCTATCATCATTCATATACTTTTTGAAGCTCGAAAGCTACAGAAAGCTTTAGTCCCAGTTCCAGTAATTGCAGAGACCAAGTGAAAAATTCTCCTTTTGTGTTATGAAGTAAAATGTATGTAATATGGGTTTAGAACAACATGAGAAAGAGCAAGGTTGCGTTTCCACCAAAGCATTTTCAGCCAGCTGAATGATAAGATCGCTATGAAAAAGAATATCGGATGTAATGTGACAGATGCATGGCGAAAGCAATGGTTCTTTTTCATATCAATATTGGTGGTAGTCCGGGATTTCATCTGGTACAGACCATTAATAATTGGAAACAAGCAATATTAAATTCTCCTCCATTGCAGTTCATTAGTTTTACAAGTGACGGTTGGTTGGTGTGATATTTGTCCCGTTTTTCTTCTACTGTAATTGGACAGCTGGTGACGAGCGCCAATTGAAAACAACATGGTAAAACACACTCTGGTGGACACCACAAGAACTTTCTTTTGGGGTGAACTATCCCTTTAAAAATCTCATTAGGGATAATTATAAATGGGCACCCAACCTTGTTTTAGAAAGAGAAATGCTCATGTCCAGCAAGGGAAAGTTATTTAGCATCATCAGCACACTCATGACATAAAAGCTCTTCTAAACTAAATGCACCAAAACGGCTTTGTGTTTGCCTATGCAAATCTATATCTTAGGGTGGTTGCAATTTTTGTAGCTTTGCCCCTGCATGTTTACTAATCAGGGCTGCGTTTCCCAAAAGCATCATAACTCCAAGTAGATTGTAGACCCATTGCCACCAATGGTCTCTACGATCAACTTGGCTTACAAGGCTTTTGAGAAACGCAGCCCAGGTTAGTCATCAGTGTTGTAGTACTAAATCTCGAGTCCATCTCGAGTTCAAACCCAAAACCTACTTTCATGTTCGTTGTCTTTTCATCAAGTCATCTTGACTTAGACTCTGCTCAGTGGTATCGTAAGTTTCACATGACACTGATGCAAAACCGGTCTTTAATTACCACAAAGGAAAGCATATTTACACTATGAATCAGTTAGACCTTAAGACTTGTACTGTCTTTACTGAAACTCAGACTAAAGTTTGGTTTGTCTAGTCTAAAGTACTACAACACTGTTTTGAAAAAACTTCTAGCCCTAAAGTATGATCAGTAGTAATAAGAGATGATTTCCTTATCAAGCACTGCTACTCAAAAAAAAAACTAAAAACATTACTATTGATCATACTAAGCAAGTAGCCACCCATGAAAAGCAGTCACGTAGGCGTTTCCATTGCAATTAAAACACATCAAACATCAAACCACAAGAAAAACCAGTCTGCAAACTGTTAAAATGGGTGAGCTTGTTTTGAACAGACTAGATAAGGATCCTCCCGACATTGCCTCTAAGTTGCTTACCTTTGTCATACTCTTACTGAAGACACTTTCAGAATTGATGAAGACTTCCATGACTGCATCCGCGGCGGTCATATTTACATATTTTTTCCTCAGCTCAGAGTTGCCAATCTGGGAGAAGATCACAGGTCCTTGGGCTGGATCCAGCAGGCTCTTCTTGATCTTAAACATTTTGGCATCCACCTCCTCCTGAATCTCCTTCTGAATGGCTTCTCTGGCTCTGTCCATGTGGCAAAACTCAGCAGCAGATGCCTTATTCAACGTCTAAGAACACAATATGTGGAAAAACAAGAGAACAATGCAGTAAAGTATGTTTAATATGGTTGCTGGATTTAGCATGCATGGAATTATAAAGCAGTTAGTTCTGGTCCTCAAAATTGATTGGTTGCTCATTCCATGGCATTTAATTCAACAGCACTTGAGCTTTTTATGGTTTGTATCACTTTGCTCATCACGGTTCGGTACCCCTTTTCCACATACATGGTTCTGGTTCCTGGCCAGTGTCTATTTCCACTGCAGAAAAGAAAGTTCTGGGCCGGAAAGATCGGTTTAACTTCAGCCCTAAAAATTTGATGGACTGGAACCCCAGAACTAGTGATGTAGGGGGAAGGGGCAGAGAAAAGCAGCACATTTGTGAATAATTTGTGATTTCCTAATTGTTGTGCTAAAATCTCTAGGGAGAACATCGTAAAAACATGCAAAATGTCAGTTGGAGGAAACGTGCACTGTTTAGAGAGCTCACAAAAGGAAAAAAGTAATATGCAAAGTAATGTCTAATGCAGGTTTCAATCGGACAACCTAGCAAACTGGCGCCTATCGTCTCGTGGGCAGTGCACTGACATATAGTGCCGCTGCGCTTCGGGCGTCCCAAGTTCGAGTCCTGGTTTGGGGACCTCTCCCGATCCCAAGGCCCAGTTCACTCAGCGGAGAACTGGCTGAGAGCCAGGATTGGCACAGGAACGTGAACCATGTCAGTGAAAAAGGGGTAAGAGTGTGGAGCAGAGTTGTGTGATTTTCCCTAGTGCAGGGGGAGCCAATTCTGTTCCTGAAGGCCTACCTTCCTGCAGACTTCAGATATAACCCTGCTCCAACTCACCTGCCTGTAATGTTCAAGTAATCCACCTTGATTAGCTGGTTCAGGTACTTGATTAAATTTGGAGCTAAACTTTGTAGGATGGTAGCCCTTCAGGAGCAGGGTTGGCTACCCTTGACCATTGGTAACCAATAAGGTCATTGGTCGCATCTCCATCTTCCAGAGTTTTGGGAAACTGTTTAAGGGTGTATTTTCAGTGCTTTGAGGACCGAACCTTCAATACTGAATCATACTCTTCTGAAAGAGGGGTCTTACCGAAATAGGCAACCCAAGACTCTGGATTCTGATGCCAAGTTCATACGGTGACTCACAGCTGTACTGGTCTGCAAGGTGCTTCAAGAAGTCAGCAAGGTCAACTCTAGGCGTCTTGCTTTTTCTCCTGAACATTCGGAGACTCTAAAACAAGCAGAAAACCATAACATTCAATGAGTGAGAGTGAGTCATGTCAAAGTGGATGTACTCCTCCCAAATACGCAGCCAGTCCCAACCAGACTCACCCTAAGAATATCCACTGTCGCAATCTGATGTACATCATCATCTTTAGTATTGGCATCTATTCTGAACATTCGGTGAATAAGAGGGATCTTGCATAGAGGGCCCAGATGGAGTTCTTCAAAGCGTTTCTTGTTCTTCAGGTTGGCCAAAGCCTGTCCCAATTCGTAAAGCGTGCATATAGAGGAAACTGCTTCCACTGACTGATTTAGAAAGAAACACAAGTTTGTGATGTCAAGACACCATATCAAACCTGTCAATCAGATCATAAACCTACACCAGGAGGTTGTTCGAGACCATGTACCTCAATATACATATTGATCTCCTTGATGCTGCGCTGAAGTTCCTGCACTGCAGGCAGATGCCGACGAGCGTCGATATTCATATCTTTCAACAAGTTGGACACTTGTAGAAGTGAACAAACTCTGCTGACCACCTTCATAATAACACAAAATAAAATTGAGATATTTTGACATTGTGATGAGCAAAAACTTGTTCTGGTTTGTTATTTTACAAGACACAGACCCTCTCGATGGTGACAAGCTCTCCTTCGGCTGCAAGGGCTCTCATGACGTCCTCTACCAAACAGTTCACATCCTTTGAGCTCATGGCCTTTCTCCGTCTCCCAATGTTGTCTTCATCTTCCAGCAAGGCTTCTGCTGCCCTCATGTTAGCACCATGGACCTCTCTCACTTGGCTGTAGTAGGACTCATTGAAGAGAGGCCCCCTTCCCTCCTTCAACTTCTTCTCCCCAGCTTTGGACAGCATAGTACCAAGAACTGGGAAGTCACTAGTGGACAAATTACTAGGGGTTTCCATGGGCGGGACGGTTAAACTTTGAAACCGAAGCAAAGGGGATCCTGCCTTGGACCGGACCACTTGTTCATTTACCACAGCGGGCATGGGCTGAACCTTCTTTACTTCCTCAACAATCTTCTTTTGTGCTGCTACAAGAATAAAGTGGATAAGGTTTTTTTTTTTTTTAAGATTTAAGAACATGGAATAATGTATTAACTTTAAATTAAAAAAATAAATAAATAAATTTAAAAAAAGTATATTCTCTTACTTTCAATGCACTTTGCTCCTGCTGGTTTATTTTTTACAAGACAAGAGGAAGAAAGTGGTTTAGCTGTATGATTATCATACAATGACATGTAGAGATCTAACGGAAGTGCCGACCCAAAGAGGAGGAAGAAGCCATTCTGCAATTCAATAATGGATTGGCTTGCAGCTGGATACTTTTTTATAACCTCTTTAACTTTATCCATCAGTTCCTCTTGTGTCATTTCACTACCTCTTTGAGCAAATCCAGCTCCAAAAGTAACTACAGGGCTTGTTGTGTTCGCAGGTGTCGAGTCATTGTTCACTCTTGATAGGTGTGCAGGTGTTGGGACTGCAGGTGCTGCTCTGTGACTCTTGTGGAAGATTCTCTCTTTCTCCACCAATAGCTCATCGCTCAGAGAATCAATGAAGGAGGCGACTGTTTTGAAACCAAACTCTGACACAGCGAGGTTACGCCGATACTTTTGATTGAAAAACATAGAAAACTTCCTAAGAGGAAGGCCTGAGGGATGGTCCTTAACCAGCTCCACAACGTCTTTAAAAACCCCATCAACATGCACGGGTGGTGCTGAGAAAAGCATAAATAACATATGAGGACCACATGAGAGTGAATGACAGAACTATTATATTGCAACATAAGCAACAAATCATTACCTGTATGGGTCGAAGCTTCAGGCTTTGCAATCCTGTAGAAAATTTGGCCATTTTCCACACACAGCTCTTGGTCGAGAGAGTCAATGAAATCTGCTATTGAGGGGAACCCAAGTTCTTTCTTTCTCAGAGGCCTCCCATATTCGCTATTATAAAATACTGCTATTTTTAAAAGAGGAATGCCTTCCTGGTGGCTTTTTACCAAATCCACAACATCTCTGCATCTCTTTTCAAAGTCTTCACCTGTATGAAAAAGTGACATGAAAAGTGAATTGGAAGTAGGCTTTCCTGACAGTATAACAAGTGATTCACTACTTTCAATCCTACTCGGGTTAACATTAGACTACTTTTAATCTGTTTCTCAAAAATGCCGTTTCCTTGTGTAATGTCCTTTAAAACAGGAATCCACTACTTCTGTTTTTATTACAGGGCTGCGTTTGAGAAATCCTTTACAAAACAGTTATTTCTTAGTTACATTAATGGAAAAAATGAATCTAGAAGTCCCACTGTAAAATCAGTACCTGTAAGAACTATGTTGCTTTTGTGAAAGATCACACCATCTTCCACCAACAGATCCCCGCTAAGAGAGTCCACAAAGGTTTCCATTGATGGGAACCCCAGCTCAGCTGGCAAAAGGGCCTGTTTGTGTTTCTGAGCAAAGACCTCTGCTAATTTATTAAGAGGAATTCCTTGAGGATGCTTTTTAAATAATTTGATCACTTTCTTACGAATTGCGTTCTTAGGAGCATCATCCATTTTTACATCTGTAAAAACAGTACAAACATTATTCAGAGTAGAATTTGTTTAGACCTAAATAAATAATCATTTGGCAATTATCTTCAAAAAATTAAGAATATCAAATTCCTCAGAGACAAAGTCAGCAATGATATAAAAAAAAGCATAAATCAAATACATTTTTTGTTTCTCTCCAAAAGATAAATGATCAGACATCAAACTTTGCCTTAAGTGATGAAAATCAATTTTTAAAACACAGCAAAGAATGGCTTGGGATGATAATTAATGCCTAATATATTGTATATTAGAGTCAAAGTTATACATATCATAAATTAATCAGGAAAAACAATGCGTTTTCAAAACTGGATTCTCTAAATAACTACATACAGATTGCATAATTTCTCAGTACTTAATAATGCACCTCACAGTAACACAGTTTATCGTTTATGACCAAATACAACTGTTAATACTTTACCGTAAGGTCACATTAGATAAATGTTGACATTAGATAATGCATTAACATGACGTGAACTAACAAGCATTTATCAATCTTTGTTGATGTCAGTTGACAGAAATACAATTTTCTTTTAGTTTACAGTCTATTAAGAATGTTAACATACAATGTTCGGTTTTAAAAATGTATTCGTAAATGTTGAAATTAAGATTAATAAATGCCGTTTGTTATGTTTTAGTAGTTAACTAATGTTAACAAATAAAGCCAAGTTCTACAATATAAACCTTTTGAAACCCACTAAACAGAATGGAATATAAACAGACTGACAAACATTTGAAAATTATTATTTAACTTATAGCATAGGTCTTACCCTGTGTTTGTACTCAGTGAATGCCTGTCCAAACTGAATGACTACTTTAGTGTGTGCCGTTTTATACTAGTCTCTCCCTTCATCATAAATATGCACTGCATCATGAGAAACAAAACTGAAAGTCATGCAAATGCCTTCAGTATTACTCTCATGTCTAGAAAGCAAAGCAACCATTATCTGTCTGAAGAAGATCCTACCTGTTTGAACAGAGACTGCTTGAAATGCTTAAAATGCTGTAAGACTTCATATCAACACAGTGAGCATGTAATGTTTGTGTGGAATGATTGAGGATGGCATGAGCCACAGGCTTAGGTTTCGTTTTCCTGTATGCACTCGCTCTCTCTCTCAGCTGATCTAATTCTCTCTGTGTTCTGAGAGAAGTCATGTGACTCAGCGTTCAGTTCAGTTTCCAGCTGGAGCCTGAGATAACATCCGCGGTTACATTTCCCGAAACATGATACTTAACTGGCTTGCCAATTAAAGGGATAAGAAGGAAAATAAAATCAAAAGACTGTTGATCAACTATGAACTAACTGCAAATTCTTAGTAAGAACATTGTATGCTTAATCAGACTCAATTTGCAGCTGTTGAGAAAATAAAAACACTTCCAAAATGGATTTGCCATATTTTTTTAAATGGTTATTTTTGTTGTTTAACAGATGCAGATTGCAGTTAGTGGTCATTCAATCAGGGTTTTTTGGGATGCCAATGACAAAAGCTGATACAATATATTGAGTTATATTATTATATAAACACATCATTTAGTGATAGAAAATTAGATAATAGAAATATTTAAAGGGAGTAGTTCACCCATAAATTAAAATGTGCTGAAAATGGTATCACCCTCAGGCCATTGTTTCTTCATCAGATTTAGAGAAATGTAGCATTACATAATTTGCTCACCAATCGAATGAGAGTTCACACAGCTGATAAAAACATCACAATTATCCACATGTAATCCACACCACTCCAGTCCATCAGTTAATGTCTCGTGAAGCAAAAAGCTTTGTGGTTGTAAGAAACAAATCCACCATTAAAGGGGTCATATGATGCCATTTCAATTGTTCCTTTCTCTTTGGAGTGTTACAAGCTCTTGGGGCATAAAGAAGATCTGTAAAGTTGCAAAGACTAAAGTCTCAAATCCAAAGGGATATTCTTTATAAAAGTTAAGAGTTAACTACGCCTACCTAAAACACCTCGTTCTAACACGCCCCCACATGTCTACATCACTATGTGGGAAGATCTGCATAACGCCGCCCAAATGTTCACGCAAAGAAAGAAGGCGTAACTTTTATTCTCGCTGTAGTATTGTTGCCGCCGCCATGTCGTGAAGACGCTGTGTGCTTCGTTGTGAAAGCGAAACTACTGTTTGTTCTTTCAAAAGAGGACGATATCCGCTTCGTCATGCCTAGAGCTGATCCGTGCTGGTCGCTGAGGGAATACATCAACTTCACGCTGTGGATCGCCGGATCGGCTTTCAGCGTGGACGAAGCAGAGTCCAGCCCGGGGTCGTCACATGTGGTTGCCGCAAGCCCACCGAACGCTCCTTCGTCGAATCCGCCGGCCGCGACGTTCTCAAGCCCGCCGTATGTGACGCTATGTTTCTTTGCAAAAGTGAAACTACTTTTTTGGGGTCTTCCAAAAGAGGACAAGACTAGAAATCAGTGGTTAAGTTGTATTTACAACACTGTTTCAGAACAGTTCAACCCAAATATTCAGATGTGTGCAGCACATTTTATGGAGGACTGTTTCCTGATCCTGGGAGAGTAGACTACAATGCCGGCTGTTCTGACTCACAGATTGTAAGTACGATTTCATATTTAAAGGATTTGTCACTGATGATTCAAACACGAGTTTTCAGCAGTGTAGAGTAGCGCTTGTTGTTTGTCGTTTCTCCGATCACAAATGCAGACATGGTTTTATGTTTACGCGGCGCGATGCAACGCAACGTGTAAAAAGACAGTATAAGTCATTATAATCCGTAATTATGTCCCCACTGGATGCAACGAATACCTCGTTTATAATGGGCTTTCATGTTTTTGAATCATCGCTCCGGCCGGACAGCGCATCACAGTATGGTGAGGGGCGTAACATTTCCGTCACACGCTTGAGGTATTCGGCCAATCACAACACACTGGATAGCTGGCCAATCAGAGCACACCTCGCTTTTCAGACCGATGAGTTTTGTAAAAATCGACGCGTTTCAGAAAGGCGGGGCATAGAGGAGAAACAATAATGTACAGTATGTGGAAAATAATGTGTTCTTTTAACCTTAAACCGCATAAACACATTTCATTACACCAAATAATGTTCTTTTAAGCAGCATCATATGACCCCTTTAACGCTTTCATAATAGTGCTTCCTCCAGTGAAAAAGTCTATCCCTTGTTGTCCTCGCACATCAAAATCCACCCAAATATTTGTTGAGAGCTGTCTTGGACTGTTTTGGCTTGTAAACGGTGCTTGATCGGAGCAGATTTCTCTCCTGAGTCAGACCAGACGACCTTTTCACTGGAGCAAGCGTTATTATGGACTCATTTGAGTTAAAAACGTCTTAAATATGGATTTGTTTCTTACAAACACGCAGCTTTTGGCTTCTCAAGACATTAACTGATGGACTGGAGTGGTGTGGATTATTGTGATGTTTTTATCAGCTGTTTGGACACTCATTCTGACGGCACCCATTCACTGCAGCGCATCCATTACATCCGTTGCTAGATCCTGTGCTGCAAACACGCCAAAAAGCGGGAACTGCTGCCAATAGTTCTATTTTCAACAAATGTACATTTTTGGGAGAGCTTTTTCATTAAATACTCACTGAAAATAATAACTGTTACTATAAACGTATCCTCCTTATCTTGTGTTGCATGGTTTTGGTTCATGAACAGTCCCACGGGGGTCAATGTTTAGTTCACCAGTCCAGATAGTGTCAGCCTCATATAAACAATCAAGGAAATTAAAGCAATGCTTTCAGTTCATACCTCGAAACATGGGAAGCTGTGGAGTCCCGCGAACAGGGTTTACAGATTTGATTATGTTTTTATTGTAAATCCTTTCCACACGCACTTGGTCACCGAGCTCTTCAAAAAGCTCCTGAAGGCCTTCCAAACCAAAACTGCTTAAAGGTCCAAACCTCTTGCCGTAGACCCTCCTGTACATAAAGATTAACCTGGACACTTCGATTCCTTCCGGAAAGCTCTGTATTACGTTGACAACCTCCTCTTTCAGTGTTTGCAATGAGGGGCCTGATAAACAACATTGAATTGTAAATGGCAAAACTGTTAAAAAAAATTATTTCTTTTCAATGCATATTCCGGCACACAAAATGATCATTATTTTTAAATATTTCTTAAATGAATGTTTTCCTGCCACAAACTAGAGTAAGTGCTATATAACCTGTATGTAAACTGAGCTGTAAAGGCCACCAAATAGAAAAGAAATGCACAATACTTTGGTCTGTTCCTGATGTCGAGGGCAGTGCTTCATCCGGGGCCCTTGACCTCACCAGGGGCCCTTGCGGTCTCTGAGGGCCGCTGCTCATTCCCCGTTTACTTGCCATCATCTTCTGATCTTTCTCTTCTCATTTAAAACAAGATATTCTCCAAGTATAAAATGCACTGAGAGTTTAAACAAAAACAGTTCAGGTGTTTTGCAGTTGCATCAGAAAAGCTACCTGCCATCTCTGATTTAAAAACGAATCCAATGAGGATTTATCATTTGATTCATAAACAAAATCAGAAACTTCTTCAAGTGATGTTGATCTGAATCTCTAATAGCATGGTTCAGAACCGGATTCAATGTCAATTAACTCATTGAACTGTGGCTTTTACATTTCTGTCAGAGGGGAAAGTGCATGGAAATAATAGTAATTAGTACTCCTTAAAGGTGCAGCTTTCTAAAATGTAGTTAAGTTGCTTCAAAAATTGCTTTTGCAGCTAAAATAGGTAACGTTACCTTAAGAAACACCGCGCCCGTTTTATCTTAAATTATGTATAAAATATTTAATAACGCAAAATAGTGGCTACAGTCTGTTTTCTTGTCGTATATTATCGCAAACACGTGAATGAGCCTGACGCCGTAGGCTGCTTCTTCTTTGGTTCCGCGCCGGTGTAGTTTCGCGTTAGTGGAGCGCCACCGCCCTCTGGTGTTGTGGAGAAGTATCGCTCCTGTTTACATTTACTAGCTTGTCAAAAATGTGCCACGTGTCACATTAAGTGTCAATTACATAAACAGAAATGGGCTAAAGGAAAACCCAACTTTTTGTTATTTCAGATAGATATGAACAATTATATTGAGTTACTACTTGGGTTGGAAAACAGTAAAGCAAAACGCACTAGGTCTCTTCCTGAAGCTTTTCTGTTGTTTATATGATGATCTCATACCTGTTCTTATTTCTGCTTATTTTTTTTTCATTATTATTTTTATTTATTTATTTATTTGTACCTGTATTATTATTTATATAATACTGTATTTTTTGTAGTTCGTATTTGTTCAGTACCTTTATATTATATGCTGGAAATCAATAATAAAAAAAAATAATAATAATAATTAAAAAAAAACATTAAAAAAAAAAGTGTCAATTTTTCGAAATTGAGATTTATACATCATCCGAAAGGTGTATAAATAAGATTTCCATTGCTGTGTGGTTTGTTAGGATAGGACAATATTCGGCCGAGATGCAACTATTTGAAAATCTGGAATCTGAGGGTGCAAAAAAATCAAAAAATATTGAGAAAATCATCTTTAAAGTTGTCCAAATGAAGTTCTTAGCAATGCATTTTACAAATCAAAAATGAAGTTTTGATATATTTACGGTAGGAAATTTACAAACTATCTTCATGGAACATGATCTTTACTTAATATCCTAATGATTTTTGGCATAAAAGAGAAATGTATAATTTTGACCCATACAATGTATTGTTGGCTATTGCTACAAATATCCCCCAGCGACTTAACACTGCTTTTGTGCTGCAGGGTCACACATATGAAAGCTGATAATACATGTCCCATATATGTATAAACAGCGTTGGGTGCAATGCATTACTAAGTAATTAATTACTCTGATTTAATTGCTTTTCCCTTGAAAAAAATAACGCAAGTTAATTGTAATTTAACTACAGTTACAGTTACGTCTGATGTAATGGCATTGAATATAGACTATAGAACAATACTACATCAAGCAATAGTGGATTTAACATCTAATGTTAAAATAATACTTTAAATACTTGAGTCAGTTCAAGAATAATTGATGTAATTATATATTATTTATTTTAACGAATTAAAAGAGAAGTTTCATACCCATTCTTGTATTGCTCAACTGGTCCAGGTTGATATAGCATTTAGAATGTAGTTAGCAATAAGTAATGCAATACCTAGAGAGAGTAATTAGTAGGCTACTAATTACACTGTTGAAGATATAATTAGTAGCTAGTAATAATTACTTTTTTTAGAGTAAATTAACAACACTGTGTATAAACTATGCATTTATTAGACTTACAAATAAAAATGCATGCAACAAAAGCTTAAAAATGAATTTAAATGATATATGAATATAATCAAATTGATTATTATATTATTATATATTATAATTGATTATTATATAAGGTAGTAATTACTCCTCTGTATTGCAGTGGTACTTATAGTGCATAAACATTTTTTCAACATTATTTTGTTAAAAACAGTGATATATAGGCCTATATGAAGAGTTCATTTGCAAAAAACCGATAAACGCCACTTTAAAAAAAAAAAGAGCTGATTGCTGTGCATTACTCTCCACATTATAGCCGATCGACACCGTCATCTGAGGAGATTACACAGATTAAACCAGTGGTTTTTAAACTCTAAAACATGAAATGTTGAGTTATACGCTTTTGCTATAAACCAAACTTTTAATATGTAAAAAAAAATAAACATACTTTCAATGAACTTTAATTTTGTAAATCACCTGTATTTGTTTAATTAAGTTATTATTACTTAATCAAAACAACCCGACTGCAGTTTGATTGATATTACTTGAAATGTGCCATTTTTAAAAAACTTGATTTCTGGAAAGAAAAGAAACGGAGTTATCGGTTTTTGCAAATGAACTATAAAGTTACAGTTATATAAAATAACATGTAAACATCACACACAGAACGGGTAAACTGTCTGTGATAGCAGGGTTAACGTGCTTATTAAAAGCAAGTACGTTTATTCTTTCAGTCCCACATGAACTTGAATGTCACATCTTTCATCTTGTCTTTGTATGCAGCATTAAATCGCTGCTCTTGGGCGTTGGTGAGCAGATTCTTCCAGTCACCAGCAATTCCTGCCAGAGCAAAACAAGACGAGTAACCTTGAGTGAATCTGGCACATCTGGATACAATCAACTGATATTCCACTTAAACAACAGTGTAGACAATGCTGTAAACGTTGTTTGCTCATTTCACACCCTCAAGTTGACTGATTTCAATTTTGGTCTATGTTATGTTATAAAAGTAGTCCATATGACATTTGTGAATCAGTAACACAAACTACTTTTATAATACTATTATGGTGCAAGGCATGGAAGCTTCAGTTTACATTAACTGTATAATTATATGTGACCCCGGACCACAAAACCAGTCTCAAGTGTCAATTTTTCGAAATTAAGATGCATACAACATCTGAAAGCTGAATAAATAAGCTTTCTATTAATGTATGGTTTGTTAGGATAGGACAATATTTGGCTGAGATACAACTATTTGAAAATCTGGAATCTGAGGGTGCAAAAAAAATCTGAATATTGAGAAAATCATCTTTAAAGTTGTTCAAATGAAGTTCTTAGCAATGCATATTACTAATCAAACATTATGTTTTGATATATTTACGGTAGGAAATGTACAAGATATCTTCAAGGAACATGATCTTTACTTAATATCCTAATGATTTTTGGCATAAAAGAAAAATGTATAATTGTGACCCATACAATGTATTGTTGGCTATTGCTACAAATATCCCCCAGCGACTTAACACTGCTTTTGTGCTGCAGGCTCACATATCGTCTAGTTTACCTTTCCTCATGAACTCAGATCTCTTCTGGTCCATGTATTCCTCTGGAACCAGAGAAAAGTTGGACATTTTGTTTTGTTTCATGTTCTTGAAGACGCAGTGGTCAGCGATCTTCTCCATCACATCTTGACTCAGAGATTTACCAAGAAACTTGGCCATTTTCTCCACAGATCCTTTCAGATCCTGGCAAAGATTGGTATGATCACATGTTAGGAGCTGAGAAGCACTTTGCAAGGATTTCAATATTTTACTACACTAGCTCAACATGAAATGCAAAAGCTTAACGTATACAAATGCCGGAAGAAAATACAGATTTTTCCTCAAGGTCAAAGACAAATGTTGCATCTCAGAACTATAAGCTTTGGTTTTGTGGATGAACAGAAAGTCTATCATTTGTGGTGAGAAACTAACGACAGAATGAAAGACAAAGAAACAAATAAAACGTGTTAATAATTCATAACATGTTATATTTTGCACTGTAGTTGATTGAGATTTACTTAATTGAGATTAAATATCTTGGAAAGTACAAATTTACACACTATTTCATGCCTAAGTGCGATAATAAAATAATGCAACCATAAAAATGGCATTAAAGCCTTTATGTATAATGCATTATAAAAGTAGTTTTAATGCATTAATTATGCACCTTATAACGCATTGTACAATCTCATGAATAATGGATTATAACACTTATCAATTCATTGTTACACTATGCATTTTAAATTTGGTTATAATTATTTACGACAAGATAAAATGTATTACAACGCAAATTATGAATAGTTAAAATGCATCATAACCCTTTATAATGCATTATATATAAAGGCTTTAAGTAAAGTGTTACCAAAATTAACTATGGAAAAAAAAACATGTGTATGGGGGATGCAGATTTTCTTATTTCTTATACAGTACAAGGGAAACTTCAGGATGAAAGGGTGGAAGCACAACTGTCTCGTTCATGAGCAAGTCCAGCTAGTTTACCTACATTATTCACTGTTATTGCAAGGTTATAGAAAGCTATGAACTCTGTTGCAGGTCAAATAAAGTAATGAACTGAAGCATGTTCAGTCCTGCTTACAGTGATCATCTCCTCATAGAAAATATACAGCATAGATTCCTTTTCTTCAGCATTAATCCAGCTTTTCACATGATCAAACCAGGATCCGAACATGACTGTGGATAAAAGACATCATGCTTAAACACTCAAATCATTCCTTTACAGAGCAAAGACATTTGTGACCCTGGAGCACAAAACCAGTTGTCAGGGTCAATTTTTTTAAATTGAGATTTATACAGCATCTGAATAAATAAGCTTTCCATTGATGTATGGTTTGTTAGGATAGGACGATATTTGGCCGAGATACAACTAGTTGAAAATCTGGAATCTGAGCGTGCAAAAAAATCTAAATATTGAGAAAATCACTTTTAAAGTTGTCCAAATGAAGTTCTTAGCAATGCATATTACTAATCAAACATTATGTTTTGATATACAGTGGGTACGGAAAGTATTCAGACCCCCTTAAATTTTTCACTCTTTGTTATATTGCAGCCATTTGCTAAAATCATTTAAGTAAATTTTTTTTCCTCATTAATGTACACACAGCACCCCATATTGACAGAAAAACACAGAATTGTTGACATTTTTATCGGCTATTGCTACAAATATACCCAAACGACTTAACAACTTGGTTTTGTGCTCCAGGGTCACATTTGTGATATGTACAGTAATCTCGCAAAAAAGTTACATATTCCATCTGATATCTGGATTGGTAACAACTATGCATGAGAACAGATAATGTTGCACGCCTCGCTTTTGTACTTTGGCTTACATTTGCTCTAGTAAAATGTAAAAGAGAGCTGAAATCCATACTTTTTCCATCGAGGAACTTCTCCATGAACTCGTCTGGGGTTCCTGGGTTCACCAGGTATGAGGCCATTCCGTAATAGTGATATGAGGATGTGAACACGTCTTTTGGGTTACGCATGACATAAAGAACCTGAAGCACAAAGTGAAGCGCTTAATAATCCTACAATAAACAGCGCACAGTGTGTGACATTCAGTGGGTTTTTACCCTGGGCTTTGTTTTGAAGTAAGACTCGTTCATCATGTGGTGATGGAAGTGAGTTGCAAAGATGCGTGGAGAAGGTCTCTGCTCCAGATTGAGCTGGGCCGCCCGATGTTCCTCCAGCCATGGCACTCGGTCCCAGTTTGGCACCGTCAGCACCAGAGTCAAATCACCCTCGTTCACGATCAGAGGAACCACCTCCTGCATCCATGTTGTGCCTGTGGAGCAAAGCGCAGCTCACATTACTCTCATTCAAAACCAGAGAAAACCAACAGACAGTTGGTTTTCTGCATTAATTTGAGCTTAAACGTAAAACCCAACTGCATTTTCTGCAAGCAATAGTTTTGTTAGAGTAACTTTCAGTTATTGAGTCAACTTTGATGGTAATTATAGTTTCTTCCCGAATAACATTGTATTTTTACACTCAAATCTACACTGTAAAAAAAACCTGTGACATTTACGGTAAAATACCGGCAGCTGTGGTTGCCAGAACTTCACCGTAAAAAATAAGGTAGGAACATTTTAGGTTTTACAGACTTAACTTACATTCACAATAAAATACCGTATTTCATTAAATGATGTAATGTTAATAAACCAACATATGGAAGTACTAATATCTGTTTTGAACTATAGTAATGCACTGATAACCACCAAAAGCAGGTGATGATAAAGTCACGTGATGAACCGAAGCTCATCACAAACAGCTTTTCTACGAGCTGCGGAGGACAATACTGACGTATAGAAGGTGCACAGTGCCATTCACACAAACACTAAACCCCATCACGGTGACACACATGATACTGAAATAATGCAATAAACATTCATTTAACAACATTAGATGAAAGATTAAACTCTAATGTACACACCTGATAAGAACAACCTAAGAAGAAACATGTTATTTCAACAAAAAAAACATCAAATATGATGCTTCATGCAGGGAATTCTGAGAGTGTCAATTTACGGTTTGTCACTGTAAATTATACAATGACTTTTTCTTTTTCACTTCCAAAAAACGTATTTTTAACAGTATTTTACTGTAAAATCACATTAAATGCAATTACATTTATTCACCGAATATATTATATGGAAACTTACTGCTAACCAGTTAACATGTTTTTACTGTAGCATTTTACAGTCGTTTACTGTTAAAATCACAATCATTGTTTACAGTGTAGAAAGTTTACAAATAAGGTTCCAATTGTTAATATTAGTTAACTGAATTAGTTAATGAAGAATACTTCTAAAGCATTAAGCGTTCATTTCAGCCATTTCTAAGTTGCATGTTGGTGTAGAAACTATTTTCACTAAGAAAATGGTTAATTCACAAATAATTACAAAGAAACTGCAAGCAACACATTTAATTAAACATACAATTTTGTAGTAGAAAGATTTTTAATTGACAGTGCTGGCCTGCTGGGTGGATTACTTACTAATTGTAGTCCGTTACTTATTACGGATTACATGATGAAAACTGTAGTTAGTAATGTAGGTTACTCATTGTAGGTAATCTATTCTGACTACTTTTTAGATGACTTTCGATAAAGTTTTACCTAACTTATTTTAAACGTACCGTTAAATGCACCACACATTGATATTTTTGATGTCAACATCATGAAATGCATTAAACATTACCCCACATTTTCCCAAACAGCAGTGGTTTTAAGCTGATAAAAAGCTAAAAAATAAAATAAAAACAAAACACTCCAAATATAAATATTTAATTTGTTTACCTGCATGTAATGTTAACAGACTTACAGATACTGTAACAAATGCATTGTTTATCATTAGTTAACTGGTTAATGCAACTAATAGGATGCAACTAAAGCGTTTTTGTTTTGTTTTTGATGTCATGTTAAATGTTATTATGTTAAATACACAAATTGCATGTTTATGCTACTATCTGCCGAGTTACTGTTTTACAATAATCTGCACCACTGAATGCACAAACCTGTCAAGACTCACCGGATTTGGGGTAAGTGACGATGAGGATGTCGTCTGGACGGAAGGTGAACTCTTCGCAGTATTTCAGGCTTTCTGGAGGGTGTAAATGCGTCGGCACGTGCACACCTTTATACACCGAGTACAGCTCAGCCTCCGTCATTTTCTGAAGCACAGCACAATTAAAACAGCGAACTAAAACTCCCAGCTGGGCTGCGTTCAACTCCGACAAAACGGTGCGAAACGTGTTTTAACCGTAAACGGCGGAGCATTGAACTCTGTTCTGATGTCGCAAGAGTTGCAGCTTTGGCAGCTGAGAAGCACATTCTTTGTGTTCTTTTTGAAGAATTTTCGGAGCCTGATGAAATCGGTATAAATACGTGTTTAATACTGCAAAATATGCTCGATGCCCTTGCCTTCCAGAATAAAAGAGAACATCCCAATCCAGTGATAACTGTGGTTCCTAATGATTATGATCCAACATTTGCCTCGCATTTCAGAATGAAAAGACAAACATTTCAGGTGAAGGATAATCCACTTCTTACCTCCGTGTTATGATATATATGTCCTTATTATTTTTATTGTGAGTATTCGGCTTATCATTGTTGCTGATCACTGTTGTTGTGCTATGTTATTGTAATATTTACCATTATATAATCGGAGGAGAATAGAAAAGTTTATGAAAGTGTCACTCCACAATGCAATAGCAAAATATATAAATATGTATAGTATTTTTATGTTACATTAATCAGTGTCTAGCACACCGATGAACTTTATAGTTCATTTGCACTATGGACTTTGGGGGAGCCTTGGAACTTGGGTTTGTGCGCTTGCGCGTGGGGACTTACAAAGATACATAACAGCTACAAGTGTATGCACTACTTGCTTTATGCAAGCACTATATAGTATAAATCACTATACAGGATTTACCCTATTATACTTTATCGACACGAATTGATAGGTGAAACAACAAACAGCCACCCACAAATAGTCTATATACAAAGCATCAGGCTTTCTTTGAGTTCACATGAACAACGGTTAAAGTTACTCGTAAAATACCAAAAAAAACATAATTCCTCCGTTCAGTTTGGCATAAGACATCGCAGACCTATAACAACCCAGCCACAACACAGAATTGTGAATAGCATGCCTTACCTTAACACAGAATCAGCCACAGAGTCCAAGGTTTATATTTGTTCTACGAATCTTTGAGTTAACGTACTAAACATGAGTGGAATTTGCACCGCCGCGCCCCCACACCTTGATGCTCATGACAAGAATGCATGTATAGTTATCTTTATTGACGTGAAGTAGGTTTAAATCACCGTCATGCATGAATTAATGAATGATACATTTTGCACATAATAATCCACGATGATCACATTACACAAAACTGAAATTGCACGTCAAAATAACACATTGTCAATATTTTTTGAGGGATTCGTTCAGTCGCGCATGCACAACATCCTATAGGTTCTGTACTGGAATTACTCAAGTAGTTCACCTGTTTCTTCAGGTTTTTCGAGTCGTTTGTTCATCACGTGACAGCCCCATAAGCTTAACCAATGCAGTCTGAGCCGGAAAGAGAATTGATTAGAACTCGAGAACTCGATCATCTCTCGAGTCTTCGGGTTTTTCGAGTCGTTCGTTCATCACGTGACAGCCCCATAAGCTTGAGCCGGAAAAGAGACTTAATAATAATAACCAACTCTTTATTATCTTTGTTACAACATTCAGTGCTATGGAAAAGAACCATCATTACAGATATTCACACATTTATAAACTGTAAGAAGTAAAAAGCTACAATTTGAGACCAGAAACGCATCACGTAACTGTAAGAGTAAATAATAATGATAATAACTATGCATCCGTTTGTAAGGAAGCTTGCAAATTAACTAATTTCTCTATGCTCTATTTTGTATTGTTTGTAGTGTGATCAACGTTTGCGTAAGTAGTAGACGTGTTAGGGAAGTAACACGTAACATTTTAATTATATTTTGCTAAAATGAACGAAATTACTCGAAAAAAGATTCGTTCATTTTGCTGAACGAGACTCAAATGTCCGAGTCGGTAAAATGATCCGAACTTCCCATCACTAGCTGCTGCTGATTGGGCTGACATTTTTGACACACCCACCAAACAAGAAACATGTCGTTCAACCCAGAAACCGTAGCAAAACGTTGCGCACCGGTTTGAGCTTGAACGTGCCCCTGGTGTAGATTCTGTAATGCCGCGAGAACTCAGTGAAATGTAGTCCTCCTTCTCGCGTTGGACCTTCGTGTGCAATCACAAAATCGTAAACGGGCTCTTTCGCAACTAACTGTTCGTCAAGTTGTAAAGGAATCAAATTAATGTCATTATCATTTGTATCAATTTGTGCAATAATGTCATGTTCCTGATACGTATTCCCGTGCTTTAGTGTGCACACAGTTGTTTTCTTAGCTGTTCGCTGCAAAAATCTTCTATATAATATATCAAATTATTCACAAAGTACAGTCAGTTTAGTCACAGACTTTTTTGACAAATGTTTCTTGAGCAGCATATTAGGATGATTTCTGTAGGATCATGTGACACTGGAGTAATGATGCTGAAAATTCCGTTTTGATCACAATATATTCACAGAGAAAACAGCTATTTTAAATTGTAATCATATTTCATAATATGTGACCCTGGAGCACAAAAGCAGTGTTAAGTCGCTGGGGGATATTTGTAGCAATAGCCAATAAAACATTGTATGGGTCAACATTATTGATTTTTCTTCAAAAATCATTAGGATATTAAGTAAAGATCATGTTCCATGAAGATATTTTGTAAATTTCCTATCGTAAATATATCAAAACTTTTTTTTTTATCAAAAAATCATTTTTGATTAGTAATATGCATTGCTAAGAACTTCATTTGAACAACTTTAAAGATGATTTTCTCAATATTTAGATTTTTTTGCACCCTCAGATTCCAGACTTTCAAATAGTTGTATCTCGGCCAAATATTGTCCTATCATAACAAACCATACATCAATGGAAAGATTATTTATTCAGCTATAGTATACATTTTGAAATTCCAAGGTCACATATTTACTTTATTTCTGACCAAATAAATGCAGCCTTGGTGAGCAGAAGAGACTTCTTTCAAAAACATTAACTTTTGTTTCCAGCGGTGCTGCTGTCAGCATATATTGCATGTTTTATGTTTTCTATGTGGACTGTTTTATGCACGTATAATAAAGGGCTGTATAAAACGATCTCTGAATTTATCATGAGAAACGAATGGCATAGCATTTAAAATGTTTTAGTTAGTCAAACTAAAACTCTGCAGCCAACCATTTATTTTATACATTACGCAATAAATTAAAAAGCAGTCCGTTCTGACAGCACATAACATACACATGAATTATTCTAATCATTTCCATATTTTTTAATCATAAAATGCAAAGATCACACAATTAAAAATGGCAAAAAGCAACCTGTACATATAAAACCAGATGTTGTTTTTGTCATTTAGTTTTGTCCATCACACTCTATCTAAGGGTAAAAGCAGAGTTTTTAAACACTAGGTTTATGAAGAAGTTTTTGTCCTTGTTTCTTTCGTAGCACTGTGAGATCTGGCAACCAGCAGCCGAGGCCTTTCTCCTGACATCTGAATGAGATCCCGGCCACTGCAAGGTAAAAGAAGAACAAGAAATGTTGTTCGGTTAATACACAATAATCAATAACATAATTTGCTTCGGTGAAATAGCATGATGCACAACAGACAGCTGTCAGTCCTGCTGCTTATGTTTAAGAAACTGCAGGACATTTTATATCTCTGCTGTAATTCTCCTCACGTCTGATAGTCGACTCCCACCAGACTCCGTCCATTCACTGCTAGAATGCGGTCGCCGGCTCTCAGCCTCTGGGATAAAGCGGCAGGAGAGTCTGGAAGCACCGATTTGATGTAAATCCCACTCACAGTCGATGGGCTTTCCTGTGGAAAACACAGAAATATTGCTCCAAAGTATTTGTAATTCTGTATTGCAGCAAACATATCCACAACGTCTTTGTTTCTTATACAATCTAAAAAAAAATACTCAGTTTTTAACCACATGGAGATGCTATTGTGCTGTAAAAAAAATAACTATAATATTAATAGTGATGACCTTACCATGCTTTATGGAAACGATTTGCAAGAATAAGGCTGTAATTGAAGCAACTGCATGATATGCCAACTAATTCACATAATTAATAACAATTAATTGCATATATCAATATTTGCTCGGAAACGTCTCCAAATGAAGATCACTTAAAGAAAGGAGTTTTGCAGAGGAGAACAGGACTGAATGCAACCATAAATGGCCTAATAAGTCAATATATTGTTATTGCATTTATATTGCACTTTTAAAATGCTGTGTCAGGTTAAACACAGTTGATTCATTTTTAATAATCACACTAAACTGACTGCTTATAGAATTTCACATATTGCAAGTATATAAATAAGCATATAAACTTTCTATTGCAATTTTCAAACAGGCTTTTAAACATTATCTATGAAAGGCCATTTCTGCCATGAATCATATATATATATTTCCAGCTTTCTTCTGTATTTATGATGAAAAGTAAAAAAATGTGAGATATAAACTCAAAATGGCAAGATAAAAATGTGCAATTCTAAGAAAAAAAAGAAGTCCGAATTGAATTGAGAATGACCATTTGCTGTTAATTACTCACTCCCAGGCCAGCCAAGATGCAGGTGACTTTTTTTCTTCAGTAGGTGATTCATAAAATGCAAGTCAATGGCAACCGTAACTTTAAGAGTTCAAAAAAGCATATACAGGCTACAAAAAAGAAAACCTGCAGCTCCTGACGATATACAGTATTGTGGTCTTATGAAGCGAAACGATCGGTCTGTGCAAAAAACTGAACATTATTTACAACATTATTACCTGTAATCCAGAGCCTCAGGCAAACCAGGAAATAAGTTTCTTTTCCGTGAACTGGTTCTTTTGGACAGTTTGTTTCAATTAACTGGTTCAGTTCACTAGTTTGTTTACGTAATCATGTAATGCATACGCAATTATGTTATTAAAGCACCAAATAATGATGTGAAATGTGGATGTTTTACATGTCTAATTTACATAAAGTGAATAAACTAATCTTCATCTGCTCACTTTTTTACATAAATAATGAGAACCCATAAAACGTTCATTTGGCCCTTTCGTTCACAGTTCACGGGTTCATTCACTCATGCTCACTCATTTTCGGTCCGAGTCGAACTGAATCAGTTCATTCATCACAGGAACAGATACACCGCTAGGAGATCTGTACTGCTCGAGCCGCAAACTGTTTTGGACGATTCGGTCCAATTTGGTGAACTGGTTCAACTAGTTCACTAAAAAGAACTGGTTCAAAAGAATGATTCATTCGTGAACCGGACATCACTCTGGTTCGTATGTCTGAATACAGGTAATAATGTTGTAAATAATGTTCAGTTTCTTGCACAGACCGATCGTTTCACTTCATAAGACCCTAATATATCGTCAGGAGCCATGGGTTTTTATTTTGTGTCGCCTGTATATGCTTTTTGATTTTCAAAATGACGGTAGCCATTGACTTGCATTTGATGAATCACTAAAGACGACGCTTTCAGCTAAAAATCTTCTTTACTGTTCTACTGAAGAAAAACAAACTTCTTGGATGGCCTGAGGGTGAGTAAATTGACAGCAAATGTTCATTTTTAGGCAAACTATCCCTTTAAGGGGTCCTATTATGCTCTTTTACAAAGTCTTGATTTTGTTTTGGGGGTGTATGACAGCTCATAATATCTCAGAGATTCGCTCACCTCTCCGTCCGCCAGCATCAGACCCAAACCACACGCTGCTCTCTGCAGCTCCAGCACAAACACATCTTCTTCTCTAATCTCACTCTCCTCACTCTCACCTACAAACACACACACACACACACACACACACACACACACAAATAACTGCTTTGAATGAGCCATTAATTGGTCAAACGTAATAAAAATGAATATTTTGTTGTGTAACAGAATAAAATATCATTAATGAAAATAAAAATCAATCTTCGCACCTGAGGTGGCTGTGGGGAATGTGGGGCTGCCTCTGGGTCTGTGATGAATCTCTGGAAGCGGTGCAGCTGTGTAATGAGCTGCGTCTCACTGATTGCTCTTCTCAGCTGCAGTATGAAGCCGTCGGCAGGGAGGATGAGAGGAGGATGCTGATCGAAGCTCTCCAGGATATCAGCTGTAGACGCCAGAAACATTAGCGTTCATGTTCGCTCCTCCACAGAAAGCACTTGTATATGTCGTTACAGGCTTGTTAAAGTGTTATGTGAATATGTACCGGTTGCGAGCGCCTCGTCCTCGTCGCCGGAAGGCGTCCACGCTGCGGGACAGGAGCGCCGCGGCTCGTACTCTCTCAGTATGTGATGGAGCTGAGCCGCGTTCAGAGACGGGAACTCCATCCGCAGAGCCTTCCACGACATCTACACACAAACACCTCATCATCACACGTCACAGGAGCTGTTTCCCACCCCGAATAATACTAGAAATCATGTGATTTCAAGCAGTTAACACAGCTACGTAATAGTGAATACACTGCATTTTACTATAGCATCTCTTATTATTCTTTTGAGAGAATTAAGATATGAAGTTACAGAAAAGCATGATTTTATGCATATAATGCACGACTTTATCACAAATAAGACTTGACATGTCATAGTTGCCATAATTTTTTTTATTATTAAATATATAAATGTTTCTTTTGCTTGTTTCCAGTATTATATATATATCTTTAATTATATATATATATATATACACACACACTGTAGTATTATAGTTGTGTTTTTGCTATATATATATATATTTTCCATTCATTTTTGGCTAGCTGAAAGAGTTTTTATATTTAATTTTAGTTTTATTTAGTTTTATATTTTACATTTATTTTATTTCAAGTATCGAAAAAAAAATTTTATGGTTTCAATTAATTTTTTTTATATAATATAATATGATACTAATATATAAATTATTTTCTGCATATAAAACCCACTTTATCACAAATAAGACTTGATATATCATAGTTAAATATCAAATATTATTATAATTATCCATTCATTTTTGGCTAGCTGAAAGAGTTTTTATATTTTATTTAGGTTTTATGTTTTACATTTATTTTATTTCAAGTATCAAAAATGTTTTTTTATGGTTTCAATTTAATTTTTAATATAATATAATATGATATTAATATATAAATTATTTTCTGCATATAAAACCCACTTTATCACAAATAAGACTTGATATATCATAGTTAAATATCAAATAATACAACAGATTTTATGATAAAAATATTCTAATTAATGACTGTAAAATATGTAGATTTTTATTTATTTTTTTTGGTTGTAGTGTCATCGAAAATAAAAACCAGTATTTTAATACCAACAATATTGAAATGATAACTGAGGTGGGATAAACCTGATCCTAATTTCTGAATTATGGCTATAATTTCTGATGAGGCTATAGTTAGTGTGTCTTTAGTGGGACGTCCCGTCAGGATCATTTACAGACGTGGCTCATCCAGCATCTTCATCTATGACCATGAGAGAGTCTTTGTGTTCGTGAAGCTTTATCCTTTAATGAGTAATACTTCCTGTTAATTATTTCTGAGCTCCACACTAACTCCTGCTGTCTGAAGAGATTGTGATGAGAGAGGAATGCATGTGTAATAAAACAGGAATGATCAGGATGGTGCGGACAAATAGCTATGCTTTAAACATTAATGGAAATAAATGTCCTCTCTTTCATTATATCTACACTTTTACACATCCATTTCATCTAACTTACTACTGCTTACATTTAAAAAAATCATAACATGTTTTTTTATGTATTTAGTTTAATGTTTCATATATATATATATATATATACACACACACACAATTTTAAATATGTAAATATATTTAAGTTAATGCAATTGTTATCTTAAGAAGTTCTTCAGTGAAACAAAATATTTTCTATGTGAATGTATATAAAAAAATAAAATCTTAAATAATACATTTTGTTTTTAATATATATTTTTAATTTATAAATTATATGTATGTATATATATATATATGTTTATTTATGTTTATAATTTATAAATTATATATTCATATATTTATCTATTATATACACTTACATAATTTTCAGTAAATAAATAGTGCTTGTATTAATGTTATAATGTAACACTATTATATATTAAGTGTATTATGTATTTTGTGTGCATATACATACTGTTAATAAAGCATAAATTACTATATATATATATATATACACACACATAAACAATAAATATTTATACATGTAATATTTATATTTATAAATGTATAATTATGTTTGGTTTTTATGATTGTAAAATTATAAATAATATAAATTATGTATTTGTGTGTGTGTGTGTGTGTGTATATTACGGTATATACTTACATACATACATAATATATTTATAAATTATATATATATATATATATATATTATAAATGGTATGCAATTTAATGCACTTCCTCTTTGTCCCTTATCTAAATTCTAAAGTTTTATTGATGTAATCTAGTTGATTCAGTGGAATAATGACTTTTTCTGCATGAATACAATAAAATAATTTAGACGAGAGGGAACTCTGGCAGGACCTGCAGAAGGTTTTCCTTCGGGGTGGCCAGCAGATTGACGGCCGAGGAGAGCTTGAGAAGGTAAGTGTGAGCCAGATCTGCGAGTCCGGCTCCGTGAGCCCAGTCCATCAGCAGATCCAGATTGGCCCTGACCTGGACTCCACGGGCCCAGCAGTAAAAGGCTCCTCCGGACCCTTCACACGAGAGCAGCGGTCGCATGAGATGAATGAAACACCTGAAGATCAGCCGCATCTGCTGACGCACTCACTCACCTCTCTCCATCAGCAGGTTGAAGAGCAGAGCGTTGATGAAGAAGAAGAGGTAGGAGAAGAGCTGCGCGCTGATGTCCGGATGCACGTCGAACGCTCGGAGCAGACGCAGACTCTGACTGCAGACGTCCAGCATGCGTCTGACCTGCGACGACACCTGCAGCTGCCCGCTGTCGGAGAACGCATGACTGTCCAGAACGCCGGGGAGAAGCGGGTACAGCATCTGACCAAACACACACACACACATGAGCCCAGGAGGACACACCGCTCCTGATGCTGATGCTGATCGCTCCATTCTGATCAACAGCATCCATACAGAACAACTGCTGACCTTAACCTTCCTACAGTAACCCTCAGAGTTCATAATAATGCAATTCTATAGCAAACTAGTACCACAAAAAAAGAAAACTCAAATAAATAAATAAATAATTCAGCTAGTGGCCAAAGCAACATTTCTCATTCTTAAGGGTTAGTTCATTCACAAATGTACCAATAAATTAACAGCAGATTTTCATTTTTGGGTGAGCTATATATTTTAGATGTTAATAATTTACAATTATATATTTTGTAAATTTAATAAAACACTATATATATATATATATATATATATATATATATATATACGTATATAGACAAAGGCTACTGAAAATGACAAATGACAACAAAAACTACTAAATATTTAATTAAAAATGAAAATGGAAAATATAACAATAAAAAACTGATATAAAATAATAATCAAACCTATAAACATATCTCAGTGATCCTAAAAGAACAATGAACATTAGCAGCGATGGCATGTCAAAGTGGTCAAAAGGATTTTCATCTAATTTCTATCGAATTTATAAATAATCTCACATTTTAATAGCATATAGTTTTTTATTTTTTTATAGTTAATTTAATTAAATTTTTGATTTGATTTCTTTTCTGTCTAGCTGATTTTGTCCCCTAACTGTCTCCTTTTTGCTGATTTTTATTGTGTGAAAAATATATTCAAACTAATTTGAATCAATATCAAAAATGTGTATCACCATATTTATATGTCAAATAGTGCTCTAATATTGAGATGAAAGATTCTCTTAGTGAATATTTTCAGATAATATTTTAATAATGTGCAGTCATTTTAAAACTTTTTATACGATGCCAAATAAAGGCCAGATAATGTATTTAATCTCTTCTTTGTATATATTTTATTTATATTTCATTTTAACATTTCATATGCATGAAAATATAAACTCTAGCTGCACTTAATTCACTTAATTTATAAAAAATACTATGAACACATGTTTAAAATAAAACCTTATTTTGAAACATTTTTTAATTTTAAGATTTTTGTTATTTATTGATTTTTATCTTTAATATTTATTGGAGCAGACGCAGACTCTGACTGCAGACGTCCAGCACGCGTCTGACCTGCGACGACACCTGCAGCTGCCCGCTGTCGGAGAACGCATGACTGTCCAGAATGCCGGGGAGAAGCGGGTACAGCATCTGACCAAACACACACACACACATGAGCCCAGGAGGACACACCGCTCCTGATGCTGATGCTGATCGCTCCATTCTGATCAACAGCATCCATACAGAACAACTGCTGACCTTAACCTTCCTACAGTAACCCTCAGAATTCATAATAATGCAATGCTATAGCAAACTAGAACCACAAAAAAAGAAAACTCAAATAAATAAATAAATAATTCAGCTAGTGGCCAAAGCAACATTTCTCATTCTTAAGGGTTAGTTCATTCAAAAATGTACCAATAAATTAACAGCAGATTTTCATTTTTGGGTGAGCTATATTACAATTATATATTTTTTAAATTTAATAAAACACTATATATTTAATCTCTTCTTTGTATATATTATATTTATATTTCATTTTAACATTTCATATGCATGAAAATATAAACTCTAGCTGCACTTAATTCACTTAATTTATAAAAAATACTATGAACACATGTTTAAAATAAAACCTTATTTTGAAACATTTTTTAATTTTAAGATTTTTGTTATTTATTGATTTTTATCTTTAATATTTATTTTCTATATATTTTAAGTAATAACTGATTATTAATTGTATAGTTATTTTAGTGCATCAGGTTAACCTGAATGAAAATCATTATATAATTCACTGTTTAGGTCGTGCCACTTTCAAAGTTCATTCCTGGCCATTTCTAAAACACAAGACAGTCCATATACATCTTATCATCAACAGAACAGACTGAACTTCCTCAGACAGACCACGACCTCGCTCTCGTCTGCGATAAGATTACGACACTCACTGACCGAATGACCGTTCATCTCGCATCCTTCCTGCAATCCTTCATGCTTTAAGAGCCTAAAACAGACCCAAAACGACTGGAATAAAGCTGCTGGCTGTCTGGAGAGAGATAAAGCACATGTGTTTGCCATTCTCTGACATCTCTGTTGCTAACAGCTCTCTATATTTGAGCAGTAAGCGTGTATGTGACTGCATATGCAGGCGGGGAATGACTGAAAGAGAGTCTGTGTTGAAGACGTTCAGCCCACGTGCTCCATCTCAATGTGCCACACATCACAATAACACAAAGCTGTCTTTGTTCTGTGTAATTGTGTGCAGACGGCTGGATGTATGGATTCTCAGGGAGACACCAGTTTGGCAGCCGCCGGCCGCTCCGTCTCCAAACAGCAGAACATATCCACCCAAAACCATGAAGGAAAAACTGACACACAACCAAACTGCTTCCCACTGAAACGGAGATTCATCTGCAAACGCTTTCAATGGTCACAATGAGATTTCATAACAGTCCAGTTATTAACTTTAGCTGATTCATTTCCATCTAATTGCTTGACATCCCTAATTTTTAGAGCTAAAAAACTGCACAATGTTTAATTTCACTTAAATTATTTTTATTTCTGTTTTTTTGCATCGCATTGCATCTTCCATCTTTTTCCTTGTCACTGTCATCTGTAACTTGGCAATATTCCCTGTAAAGCTGATTTGGAACAGTTTTATTAAAACATTATATTCATGCATATATTGAAAACATTTTTGACCAGGTTTGTTTCTAATTGTTTGGCAACCCTAATCTGAAAAAACTGCACATGAAAAGTTTTATGAAAATTGTTATATTTTATTTTAAGTATTTGTATTGCATCTTCTATTCAGGGCTATTTTATAGTTTTTATTAATATTTGTACAATTTTAGTTTAGTGTTTTTATTTGTAATGTATCTTCCATCCAGAGTCATTTTAGTATTATTCAGATAGTTTTTAATACATTTTTTATTCGTTTTTATTTTAATATTTTATATATTTTTTATATTTTAGTTCAAGTTTAAGTATTTTTGCAGTGTTTCTGTCATTTTTTATTTTTTTTATAAATACGTCTATATATGTCTTAATTCATTTTTATTTCAGTTTTAGTTTTAGTTATTTTAGTACATCATCAAAATAAACTAAATGAAAATGAGAAATCTTGGAAACTAACATATTTAATATATATATATATATATACTTTTTTATTTTCATTTCAGTTCATGGGTTTTTAGTTTCAGTTTTAGTTTTAGTTAATGATAACAACCCTGCTTCCATCTTTTTTCTCTGTCACTCCTCTCTGTGATGCTCATTGCAAAGCTGAAGTGATTACTGAAATATTATATGCATGAGAATGCTATTCGAATGAATTTGAATTGAATGTAAAATGTTTCTCTGCAGCAAACACAGACTGAATGCAAACGAAATCTGTTGTGTCCAGCGCTGGGAATCACCAACAAATGTGTTTTATTAGTTTAAGTCCAGCAGCTGTTTCCTTCTCAGAGAGATCCAATCACGCACAAGCGGCTCAAAACCTCCACAGAGAAAACACAGCCTGTTATTGAAGCCGTAAAACATCAGTTTGCTTTCCAACCGGCCGTGTTTGTTTTTGATTCAATTTTCCTACTGAAAATATTGAGCTCATAATGGAGCGCTGGCACCGTGTGAGAACAGAACGAGACGTTTGCCAAGCTTTTAAAGTATCAGATGTCATTTACAGAAGAACGGATGGTTTGTGCCACCGATACAAACCACACGACTTAATCATTTCCACTCTCAATAAATGCCGATCAATAAAAATGTCAATAAAAATGTTTCTCAGAATCAAAATGTTAGGATGAAAAACGTCTTCAAGGAAATTTCCCACGATTTTCCACGAATTTATTTTATTGCACGCTTCAAATGATTATATTTATAACGAATGCAATTAGTCAAGGATAGCCAGTTAGTCGAGGTTAATGACTAAATAAATGTTCGGTTTGGCCTCTCTATATATATTCAAACTCATTAAACATCAGAGATTGAATTTGTTTGCATGATGACGAATGAAATGCCTCCAGCTTGTTGTTTCATTTACCGTCGGCCGTGAATTCGCTTCACATTCCAACAAACCAATTTAGTTTTTCCACAGAAAAGCCTCATCAAAATGTTGGACGTTGTATTGCTCTAAATCAAATCACACCCATATAAACAGCCTCTCTTTCCACGGCAAACAATCTCTTAGAACAAAGATGAATTATAATTTCCCAAAGGGGGCGAGACATTGGAGGATTTTCCCATGCAGAATACAAATCAATCCCAAATCCCAGCTTTGCCAAACGACGATGTCTGAACACTGAATTAAAGTCTGTGAGAAACGAACCTGTTGCTATTCAGCAGAATCTCTGCAGCTTATGAAATATAGCCGAGGACACTTTTAATCACTTCAAGACTTGAAGTCATAGGGTTAGGATGAAAGACGTCTGCTCATGCTGCATTTATTTCATCAAAAACACAGTAAAAATTGCGAAATATTACAATTTAAAATAACTGTTTTCTATACATGTGAATATGTTGTAAAATGTAATTATTATTGTGAATTTTCAGCATCATTACTCCAGTCTTCAGTGTCACATGATCTTCAGAAATCATTCTAATATCATAATAACATTTCTGATTATTATCAATATTAAAAACGGTTGTGCTGCAGAATATTTTTGTGGAAACTGTGATACATTTTATTTTAATTTTTTTTAAACTATTAGTAAAATATAATAGAATATATAATAAAACCTTAAAAAATAAGGTAAAATATAAGAATTATAAAATAAGCTTAAAAACAAACATTTTATTTTAATTAAGTAGGCCTAATTAATTACTAGCTGACCGGGCTACGTATCTCATTTTCATTTAGCTTAAATTGGTATACTAAGATAACTGAAAATGTAATAAAAATAACGATATAGGCATATTAAAAAAAGAGATCAAATAAACGAATAATAGTAAAAATAACCAAAGAACACTACTAAAAATGTAACTAAAATTCTAAATATGAACAAAAAACATCTGCAAATGTAACAAAGGCACATACAGTAAGAAGCCACTAGTGAAAATGATATGAAGATCCCATACACGTATATATACTGTATGATACACTAGATTCATTCATTCACGTCCACGAGCCAAAGAGGTCAGATGCAGCAAAGACATCTGGAAGCACTTGACATCAGCGCTGCAGTTCACAAAGCCACAGTTTCTCTGGGCTGCTAACCTGTGCTATTCATCATTCAACCCGGCTCACGAGCTAAAGCTAGAGCTTTTCTTAAGCACAATCTGTGTTTCCATCAAGTTGAGTATACGTAACGTATATGGTTTTGTGGTGTAAAGAGAGATTTTGACCCCATTTCACTGCATTGACACTGAATTCACTCAAACATTGTGCCACATTTCAGCACATACATCTATGGATATTGTAGATAAATCTATTTTCTAAATGCATATTATAGATCTTATTGTGAACGGTTTATCTGTGCATATTTTTCTTTTTTATTTCACTTCCAGTGAAACCTCAGTCTTCTCTCTGGGGACAAATTCAGGATTTCTCCAAGTATACAGGGTTCTTAAGCTCCGCCTCCGCAAGCTCACGCCTCATTTGCATACTCGCTTGAGAGCCACGCCCACATCTCAACATCCAATCAACAATCCGATCAACAATTCCTTTTGTTGTGACTTTTGTCTGCACTTGTATATTTAATATACTGCCGAGAATTTAATCTAAACAGATGTAGTAACTAATAACTAAAACTGAAATGACAATGAATAAAAATTATAGACTATTTATATTATATTATATATAAAGTATACATAAAAATCACAAAGTTCAAATGAAAACATGAAAATATAAAAAATAAAATTCAAAATATTAATGAAAAATAAATGATCAAATTATAAAAATCTCAATTATACTAAAATAACACTGGTCTCAAGCTTGTATCTTCCTTTGTGTTAAACTGATGTACCAAAATAACTAAAACTGAAATAAAAATAAATAACAATTACATATTTATTATTACATTAAAAAATACATATAAAATAATAATAACAAACACTACAAAATTACTAAAACTTTAAAGAGTTAGGGTTTAAAGGGTTTAAACTAACCCTTTAACTAAAAGTAAAATAAAAAAATAAATTAAAATATTAATACAAATTTGAATAGTATCTCAATCATACTAAAATAAAATTGGTTACAAGTACTACTAATGTATCTTCTTTCTGGTTCTTTGTGTTAAATTGATGTACTAAAATAACTAAAACTAAAATAAATTTTAAAATTCTATAGACATTTAAAAAAAATCCAAAATGCATACAACAAAAACACTACAAGTTTCACTAAAGTTAAGAAGAATAAAAAAGTATCCCAATAATACTAAAATACTACTGGTCACAAGTACTGCTTATGTATAAATTGATGTTTAAATATGTCAATTGTTAAATTGATGTATTAAAATAACTGAAACTGAAAAAAAAAACTAGTAAAAATGTCAAAAACTCACAAAAAAATTCCAAAACTTTAACTAAAATGTAAAAAAAATTTTTTAACTAATGTACAAAAAATAGCTAAAACTGAAAGAAATCTTTTTTCCATAACATAACAGTTACATAACAGTCCATAACAGTTTGAATAACTGATGACAGAATGATCATTTTTGGATGAAGCATGCAGAGGGCCTGACCTTGGTGAGATAGTAGACACATTGCTGGAAGGTGAACATCAGGACCTCCTCCAGGACCGTCATGGCCTCCTCGCTGGCCGAGCGCACGGAGGAGAGCCGCAGCTCCAGCACCGCTGGAATATAACCACAGACACGCAAAGATACTGAATCTGAACACATACATCACATTATTCACATCAGCACTGACTGATTTACCAATGCAGTCTTCCTCCTCCTCCTCCTCCTCCTGAGAGACTCCGTGCAGCAGACGAGGAACCTCCTGGTGGATGAAGTGAAGGATCTGGACAGAGTTGGACATCCAGAGGACCAGCGGCTCCAGACCCCGGATCAGTCTGTCAGCACCAGAAGGCCAGTCTGCCGTGTCTGACTCACTTCTGCTTGCGTCAGGAGAGCGAGGAAAATCTGGTTTTAATGTACGCCGAGTCTAAGATATTGAATTTTAATTCCTCTGGTTACGAAATGATGAGGAATGAGTTCCTGATCTTACATTTCAGGCTGCAAAGCTGCGAGTTCCTTTGCCTTTTCCTGTATTAAAGTATTAAAAAAGATGCAGTACAGTTACAATGCAAAACACGGAGGACTAAAAATGTCTAATGAAATGTCTATTCAAATGCTGTCATTCACTGACACTCGTGTTGCTCAAATCCATACTTTCTATATTACACAGAACATCTGAACTCTGTTTTCCATGCAGTTACAAGCATTTAAGTTTCTTAAAGGATGTAAAAGCACCATAAAAAGTCATTTCGCTTGACTATTTGTTACAGTGCTTGAATTCAAAGTGATAGTTCATCTGTGATCATTTGCTCACCCTCATGTCATTCAAAGCCCATTTGACTTTATTTCTTTTGCCGAACCCAAAAGAGTATATTTAGTATAATGTTGGTACTGTAAGAAAACTGTTTCGGTTCCCATTGGCTTCCATTGTATTTTATGTCAATACTATGGAAGTCAATGGGAAATGAAACACTCTTCAATTAATTTCACAGAAGAAAAAAACTCAGGTTTGTAATAACAAGAGAGAAAGTCATTTTCCGAATTTTCAATTTGCAGAATCAGAATTTTTTGCCTGGACTATCACTTTAATATGCTGGACTCCGTCTGCATGTTACATCATTACACCAGTAGGTGGCGGCGAGCGAGTCTTTACGAGTGAGTGAGTCAGTCACTCAACTGATTCTTTCAAAGCGTTGATTCAGTCAGGAATGAAACAAGTGCCTGTCTTTATGAGTGAGTCATTGAATTATTCACTGAACTGATTTGTTTTTGATTTAGGAAGTAATCACAACTACAGTCGAAAAATAATCCATAATAAAACGTGCCTCACACAGCTCCGGGGGGTGAATGGTATGGATATTTTTCGAACAAAAATGCATCGATTCGCTACAGGAGGCCTTTATTAACCGTGTGAGGCACCTTTTATTATGGATGCATGCGCTTTATTCCACTTCTTTTGGACTGCTGAACAAAAACACCCACCCAGTGCCATTATAAAGCTGGGAAGAGCCAGGACAATTTTTAATATAACTCCGATTGGATTTGTCTGAAAGAAGAAAGTCATATACACCTAGGATGCTTCGAGGGTGAGTAATTTATGGGCTAATTTTCATGCTTTTACATATTCTTCAGTTATTGAAAAATTATTGAATCAATTACCTTGAACAAAACTGAAAATCATTAACAAGAGCTTTGTCTAAAAATATATTCAGTAGATATACATTTATTCAGTTCTTTCTTCTGTTGAACACAGAAGAAGATTTTTTGAAGAACCAAACAGTTGTTGGTAGCCATTGACTTCAGCTGTGTGGTTACCAACATTCTTCAGAATATATTTTTTGTGTTCAACAGAAAAAAGAAACTTATAAAATTTTGGAACAACACGGGTGAATAAATCATAACAGAATGTTCATTTTTGGGTGAACCGTCCCTTTAATTATATTCTGGTTATATTGTGGTTGCATTTCCTCTCAACATCATGGTAAATCCGAACACTGGCCGAAAGACAAACAATCGTTTGAAATGAAATGACTCAGTAAACTCACCCATACGATGGTCTGCAGCTCGCTGGCCATCTGTAGCAGCAGCCGTCGGAGAGCCGGCATTGAGAAGTGAGCGGCGGACTGCTGGAGACACAAACACAGCAGGAAGGCCGCGGTCAGTTTGTGTGCGGCCGGATCCCGCTCCACCACGCTGAAGATCTCCTTCAGGACCATGGACTCATGCTCCACGTCATACGGCAGAAGCAGCTCTGCTCCATCCACGTCTCTGAAGCAGGCTCTCACTCTCACGCACGATTTACAGAGAGGAGGCCGTCTGCTCATCTGAGCCACTTCTGCAGGGGTCACGACCTTCGGACAGGTGGGGTCTTTATACATGAAGAGGTAATGATCGCCCAGTGCGATGACGTCTCCTGACTGTAGCTCCACCTCGTGCTTGATGACGGCTCCGTTCCTCTTGACCTTAGCTCTGTTGAGGGGTTTCAGTCGGGTCTCGGTCCCGGACCGTCCGGCCGCGGAGGCCCGAGTGACGCTGCAGTGATCGGGCAGAAGATCAGGAGCCCAGAGATTCATGCGATCGCCATCACTCTCAGTCTCACTGTGAGGTTGTTCAACGTGGCGTCCGAATACTGTGCAGCTATTGATCAGGGCATAGATGACAAAATCCTGAGGAGGGAATGAAACACAATCACTGCATGAGTTATAAAGTTCTAGATGTTTTGGGAAGATCTTAATATTCTTAGTATGTCAACATGACAACAAACTATAATCATTTGGACTCTGATCCACTTGTCTAACTGTAATATATGTGACCCTGGAGCACAAAACCAGTCTTAAGTGTCAATTTTTCGAAATTGAGATTTATAGATGATGTGAAAGCTGAATAAATAAGCTTTCCATTGATGTATGATTTGTTAGGATCGGACAATATTTGGCCGAGATACAACTATTTGAAAATCTGGAATCTGAGGGTGCAAAAAAATCTAAATATTGAGAAAATCGCCTTTAAAGTTGTCCAAATGAAGTCCTTAGCAATGCATATTACTAATCAAACATTAAGTTTTGATATATTTACAGTAGGAAATTTACAAAATATCTTCATGGAACATGATCTTTACTTAATATCCTAATGATTTTTGGCAAAAAAAGCTATTGCTACAAATATACCCCAGTGACTTAAGACTGCTTTTGTGGTCCAGGGTCACAAATGTTATTTCAGGAATCCACAACTGAACAAACCACAAACAAGTAAACAATCCTCAGTCTTTGTCATGCATTAGAAAAGTGTCAACCCACTAAAACTGAAATCTTAAAGGAACACTCCACAGTTGAGTTTTACCGTTTTCGAATCCATTCGGCCGATCTCCGGGTCTGGCGGTAGCACTTTTAGCTGTAGCTTAGCATAGATCATTGAATCTGATTAGACCGTTAGCATCTCACTGAAAAATGACCAAAGAGTTTCTATATTTCTCCTATTTAAAACTTGACTCTTCTGTAGTTACATCGTGTACTAAGACTGACGGAAAATGAAAAGTTGCGATTTTCTAGGCCGATATGGCTAGGAACTATACTCTCATTCCAGGTGCAGCAGGCGCAATGATATTACACAGCGCCTGAAAATAGTCCCCAGCTAGGTAACTTCCAATAAGCCTATTTTCAGGCGCTGCGTAATATCATTGCGCCTGCTGCACCCATGGTACGGCAGCAAAGTTCCTTGATACTTGAACTACAGAAGAGTCAAGTTTTAAATAGGAAAAATATCGAAACTCCTCGGTCATTTTTGAGCGAGATGCTAACGGTCTAATCAGATTCAATGATCTATGCTAAGCTACAGCTAAAAGTGCTACCGCCAGACCCGGAGATCAGCCGAATGGATTCGAAAACGGTAAAACTCAACTGTTTAACTCTAGGGGAGTTGGAAAATTAGCCTATTTTCAAAAATAGTGGAGTGTTCCTTTAAGTTTAATTGTTGTCTTAAATGTGTAGATTAAAAATAAACCTGTAAATAAATAAATAATAAAAATGTAAAGAGTTATAGCCTGCAGTGATACTTTTATTGCACTTTTTGGACCACTTTAATTTTATTACTGATAAGGAAAATGAAAACTGAGTGAAAATCAAGTAAAAATGAAAAATGTTAATCAGAGTTAAATGTGAAATGAATGCAGAAAACAATTTGATTATTATTATAATTATTATTAAGATGTTATAAATAATTTTATAGAGTATAAATAAACGTTTTATAGTGTATTATTTAAATACAGATTTAAATTAACTGATTTTAAGTCAATTTTTTATACATATATATATATATATATATAAACAGAAAAATATACAAAATAATAGTAATAAATAATAATGAAATCATTTTTACAGTGAACCATTTTATTCAGTATTATACATATGAAGTAAAAAATGTTATTTTTCAAAAACATTTAGAATATTATTATTGCCATTTTTAATAATAATAATAATACATTATAAATAATAATGAAAACTTTTTTACAGTGTACCATTTCATGTGGTAATAATAAATTGTTTCACTGAGAACATAAATATGTTTTTTTTATATATATAATATTATTTATACTTTTTAAATGATTACAGTATAGTAATACTAATAGTAATGTCCACAGTTTGAATATTCATGTTTCTTGAATAGCAGAGCGTGGCACAATCAATGCCAAGGTTTGACTCCCAGGAACAGGCTGGCATCTGTTAGAATGGACAGAGAGTATAATAACAGTCATTACACACATGTGACGTTTACGTGTAGAGTGTATATACTGTATGTGCGCACGTGTGTGTTTGATCGTTTACGCTTGTCATCACACACAGCTAATCTGACAGGAAGTGTGTCCACCCTTTGGACACTCCACTTCCTGTCCAGGCCTGTTTTTGCATACGTGTTCATTTTTCATGCCATTTTCCCTCTGTTTGGCACACTCTGTTATTTTCCAAAGGAATCGAAGGGACGTGGGATCATTTTTTTCCATGGTTCATTGACGTCACCTGTGTTGTATCATCCAGAGTAAAGGGAGTGAATCTTTGTGATTGTAAGATTGTCAATTCTGATCACCGACTGAATTATTTTCCAAAGACAAACAAAATGAGAAAATCCCTGTAATTCTGTAGTTTAACATCACTGGCTTATGTCTAAAAACATAAGACATCATGCTGAAGTCTCCAATTATTATAAAAGCTGGAATTGTGGTGCAAAACCCCTTGTGAAAAACAAGTACTCTTTATTATACTTTTAAAAAGAGTTATGGAAATAATATACTTTAAAAGAATATGTTTTCAGAAATGTTATTTATAATTAAAAGATAGTTTAATATATCTAAATAAATATGATATATGTATAATATATATAAATAGTTTATATAATTAATATTAAATGCAATTAGCTGAACATAAGTGTGTTTAGTACATAAGTACATCTTTATATGTAATTTACTGCTGAATGCACTGACAAGAATTTATGATAAACTAAAATAACTTCAATGTCATTTCTATTGAAACTTGAATGTAATGGAATGCAATTGAAACTTGTACAAGAATATTACACATTCGGAATGATTTATTTGTCATTATTTGTCATTTATGATGTATTTGATGTAATGATAATTAGTAATTTAGTATATTTAAATATATTAACTTTAATCTAATGTTAAATAGTTAAAATGATAATCAATGATTTTACATGTGCTTTATTATGTTAGTCAGTACATCAAACAAAGTGTACTTCTTCAAAGCACAACAAATCATTATTAAAACAACAAAATACAATTTCAGTAGTCTTTCTACAAAAATGTAATGCTATATATTATAATTAATTGCCAACTGTACTAGAAACGGTTTCCACATCCATTTTTCAGTGCAGGTAAAAGAAAGTCATTTGAGCTAAATCTGATATTGAATAAAATAATAATATTCCTTCTAAATTATATTTCTATGGAAGCCCGTTTCCTCCACAGAATAAAAATCAAAAGTATAATTTGGATTTTTTTCTCTCTCACAATTGCATGTTTATATCACACAAACCTGAGGGAAAAAGTTGCAATTATTGCACTTTTTTATTTTTTATTCATTGGAGGAAATAAGCTTCCATAGATTTAGCTTCCAACAAATAGCAAAAGTAATTGCAACTTCTAAAATACAGTCATGCAGAATAAGGCATTAATATGTGCTTCATAAGGACTAATAAACAGCCAATATACTAGCAATGATCTAACATGTTATTAACATGTTTCTAGCATGATTAACATGTTGTTAGCATGTTTCTAGCATG
This sequence comes from Sinocyclocheilus grahami, assembly GCF_001515645.1. Classification (NCBI taxonomy): domain Eukaryota; kingdom Metazoa; phylum Chordata; class Actinopteri; order Cypriniformes; family Cyprinidae; genus Sinocyclocheilus; species Sinocyclocheilus grahami. The sequence continues at coordinate 134,410 of NW_015505385.1, forward strand.
ATTAGCATGTTGTTAGCATGGTTCTAGCATGATTAGCATTTGTTGTTAGCATGTTTCTAGCATGATTAGCATTTTGTTAGCATGTTTCTAGCATGATTAACATGTTGTTAGCATTTTTCTAGCATGATTAGCATGTTGTTAGCATGGTTCTAGCATGATTAGCAGGTTAGCATGATTCGCATGTTACTAGCATGTTGCTAGCATGTTTCTAGCATGCTTAGCAGGTTGGCATGATTCGCATGTTACTAGCATGTTGCTAGCATGTTTCTAGCATGCTTAGCAGGTTGGCATGATTCGCATGTTACTAGCATGTTGCTAGCATGTTTCTAGCATGCTTAGCAGGTTGGCATGATTCGCATGTTACTAGCATGTTGCTAGCATGTTTCTAGCATGCTTAGCAGGTTGGCATGATTCGCATGTTACTAGCATGTTGCTAGCATGTTTCTAGCATGCTTAGCAGGTTGGCATGATTCGCATGTTACTAGCATGTTGCTAGCATGTTTCTAGCATGCTTAGCAGGTTGGCATGATTCGCATGTTACTAGCATGTTGCTAGCATGTTTCTAGCATGCTTAGCAGGTTGGCATGATTCGCATGTTACTAGCATGTTGCTAGCATGTTTCTAGCATGCTTAGCAGGTTGGCATGATTCGCATGTTACTAGCATGTTGCTAGCATGTTTCTAGCATGCTTAGCAGGTTGGCATGATTCGCATGTTACTAGCATGTTTCTAGCATGCTTAGCAGGTTGGCATGTTTTAGCATGTTTTAGCATTTGGCTAATATGTTTCTAGCATGATTAGCAATATATCTTTAGCATTTTTCTAGCATGATTAGCATGTTTAACATTTTGCTAGTATGTTTGTGGCATGCTTTGCATGTTGCTATCACGTTTTGCATTATTAACATGTTGCTAGCATGTTTCTAGCATGATTAGCAGGTTGGCATGATTCGCATGTTACTAGCATGTTTCTAGCAAGATTAGCAGGTTGCTAGCATGTTTCTAGCATGATTAGCAGGTTGGCATGATTCGCATGTTACTAGCATGTTTCTAGCAAGATTAGCAGGTTGCTAGCATGTTTCTAGCATGATTAGCAGGTTGGCATGATTCGTATGTTACTTGCATGTTTCTAGCATGATTAGCAGTTTGCTAGCATGTTTCTAGCATGATTAGCAGGTTGGCATGTTTTAGCATGATTAGCATGTTACTAGCATGTTTCTAACATAATTAGCATGTTGCTAGCATGTTTTAGTATGATTAGCATGTTGTTAGCATGATTAGCACTTTTTGTAACATGTTTTAGCATGGTTCTAGCATGATTAGCATTTGTTGTTAGCATGCTTCTAGCATGATTAGCATGTTTTAGCATGTTTTAGCATTTGGCTAATATGTTTCTAGCATGATTAGCAATATATCTTTAGCATGTTTCTAGCATGATTAGCATGTTTAACATTTTGCTAGTATGTTTGTAGAATGCTTTGCATGTTGCTATCAAGTTTTGCATTATTAACATGTTGTTAGCATGTTTCTAGCATGATTACCATGTTGTTAGCATGGTTGTAGCATGATTAGCATTTGTTGTTAGCATGCTTCTAGCATGATTAGCATGTTTTAGCATGTTTTAGCATTTGGCTAATATGTTTCTAGCATGATTAGCAATATATCTTTAGCATGTTTCTAGCATGATTAGCATGTTTAACATTTGGTTCTAGCATGATTAGCATTTGTTGTTAGCATGCTTCTAGCATGATTAGCATGTTTTAGCATGTTTTAGCATTTGGCTAATATGTTTCTAGCATGATTAGCAATATATCTTTAGCATGTTTCTAGCATGATTAGCATGTTGTTAGCATGGTTCTAGCATGATTAGCATTTGTTGTTAGCATGCTTCTAGCATGATTAGCATGTTTTAGCATGTTTTAGCATTTGGCTAATATGTTTCTAGCATGATTAGCAATATATCTTTAGCATGTTTCTAGCATGATTAGCATGTTGTTAGCATGGTTCTAGCATGATTAGCATTTGTTGTTAGCATGCTTCTAGCATGATTAGCATGTTTTAGCATGTTTTAGCATTTGGCTAATATGTTTCTAGCATGATTAGCAATATATCTTTAGCATGTTTCTAGCATGATTAGCATGTTTAACATTTTGCTAGTATGTTTGTAGCATGCTTTGCATGTTGCTATCACGTTTTGCATTATTAACATGTTGCTAGCATGTTTCTAGCATGATTAGCAGGTTGGCATGATTCGCATGTTACTAGCATGTTTCTAGCAAGATTAGCAGGTTGCTAGCATGTTTCTAGCATGATTAGCAGGTTGGCATGATTCGCATGTTACTTGCATGTTTCTAGCATGATTAGCAGTTTGCTAGCATGTTTCTAGCATGATTAGCAGGTTGGCATGTTTTAGCATGATTAGCATGTTACTAGCATGTTGCTAGCATGTTTCTAACATAATTAGTATGTTGCTAGCATGTTTTAGTATGATTAGCATGTTGTTAGCATGATTAGTACTTTTCTAACATGTTTTAGTATGATTCTAGCATGATTTAGCATGCTATGATAGTCAGACAGCTTAAACACTACATAAGTCTTATTGGGCAAAAGTTTTAACCCCCTCACTGGAAGTCTATGGGACTTTCGTAGTTTTTTTCATCCTTTTAACGAAAATCTTAATCAGTTAGAAAGCTATAGCAACCTGACTCAGACCAGTCTAAAGGTCTGACCTGAGTTTGGTGGTTGTAGTTTGAAAGCTCTAGGAGGTTAATCAGTAGATCAGTAAATTGACTTTCTCAAGCCAACTTAAATATGCTGCGCTGATAACAACTTCATGCCACTGAATTCCAGAAACAGTGTGGCATGTGTTTGATGGGCTGGAGGAATACAGATGCCACGGTGAAGTGTGCGAGAGGGAGGAGCAGCACAGATATAGTGCGAGTCTGTCCTACCTGTCTGTAACTGAAGCCCTGCAGAAGCAGGAAGTACGGGAAGTCCAGAGGCGGGTGAATGGAATACTGTGTGGCGCTGTCATCGCTGCTCTCCGTCTCCTCCCGTTCATTAGCAGGACACTGTGTTGCTTTGTCGGCCTCGGCCTCTGGATCCTCCTCCTGCGTTCGCTCCGTACAGGTGCTTTGAGCTTCAGCTGTCAGATCCGTGTCACTGAGACTCTTAAACAGATTGTGTCTGCCGTCCACGGCGTCGTCACTCACGCATACATCCAGCGGCACGGATTTCCCTCTGCAGCGCGTCTTCTGCAGCTTACGTGCCTGTGCGTTTATACCTGGATAAGGTGTTAAAGGAATAGTTCATCCAACAATTTACTCACCCTCAGGCCATCCAAGATGTAGATGAGTTTGTTTCTTCTTCAGATTTGGAAAAATTTAGCATTGCATCAGTGTCTCAGCAATGGATGCTCTGCAGTGAATGGGTGCCGTCAGAATGAGAGTCCAAACAGCTGATAAAAACATCACAATATTCCACACCACTCCAGTCCATCAGTTAACGTCTTGAGAAGACAAAAGCAGTGTGTTTGTAAGAAACTAATCCATCATCAAGACATTTTTAACTAAAATACCCTAATCCCTAATCCACAATAAAATCAGGTCTGAATCAGGAGAGAAATCTGCACCGTTTACAAGCCAAAACCGCTCTAAACAAATATGTGGCTGGATTTTGATGTGAGAGACAACAGAAGATGGACTTTTTCACTGGAGGACGCGTTATTATGGATTAGGAACTCATATTTTAGATTAAAAAAGTTAGTGTGGATTATTGTGATGTTTTTATCAGCTGACGGCACCCATTCACTGCAGAGGATCCATTGGTGAGAAAGTGATGCAATGCTACATTTCTCCAAATCAGAAACTCTCCTGAGGGTGTGTAAATTTTCAGCAAATTTTCATTTTGGGTTGAACTAATCATTTATTTATATGCGAGACCAATCACAGTATATATGCAAATTGTTGTAAGAAAGACAGCAAATTGCAATTCAGTAAGTATGCAAATATAGAATACACCAAATCAAAATTGTAGGTTAAATTCAATAGCAGGTTTTCCGGTTCAAGAAACCAAAATGACTGATGAGCAAATTTCCAATTTAATTTCAGAAGATTAATACTTGTGTTAATTGTTTGGGCTTTAAAACAACCATAACCAGAACTTCGGAGGAATATAAATACAGTGCTACCTTGCAAACGATTTAATACAACTTTAACTTAACTTTCGACAACTTGAACTTTAACCGCTTTACTTTAACTTAACTTTATTGTCAGTTTGGCAAGGGCTAATTAAAATAAAATAAAAATGGTAGGGCTTTCTGCATATCAAAATTGAACCATTATCTCAGTGGAAGTAAATATCTGGTTTCTTGTCTTGCTAAAAGCACAAAATTGTCCGTAGGCAGGAACGAAAAGCACCTACAGTAAGATGGAAAAAGTAAACCGGTCAAAATGGTTGGTTTCAGTCGTGACAGTAAAAAAACATCTTTAATGCAAATGTGATTATGCAGGAGGAATCGTGTCGAGGTATACCAGCGGTCACTGGTCAAAATGGTTGGTTTCAGTCGTGACAGTAAAAAACTTCTTTAATGCAAATGTGATTATGCAGGAGGAATCGTGTCGAGGTATACCAGCGGTCACAGTGTCCTGGTCTTTAGAGTTGTTTTCTTCTACAGTGGCTTTGCGCTGGATCTCAAAGCGTCGAGCGAATCCTTCTCTGGGTTTCCAGAGCGATTGTAACAGCAGCGGCTTCTCATTGTCTCCCACCACACGAACACATTCGGTCCTCCAGCACTGGTTTCCAATACAGCCGATCACATCACATAACACATAGTCATCAGCGTCTTCTTTGCTCAGGGAGTATCTGAAACAAATACAAACAGCAGGATAACTGATATATATGAAATAATAGGATATACATTCACACTGCTGTACAAAAGTTTTAAATGTTATTAAAAAAACTCTACTATTCTGCTCACCAAAGCTGCATTTATTTAAGCAAATATAGTCAAAATTGTGTAATATATATTTAGCTGTTTTCTATGTGAATATATTGTAATATGTAATGTTTTCTGTGATGCGCAGCTGTATTTTCAGCATCATTCCTCCAGTC
>NW_015505385.1:139666-181574 GCF_001515645.1 Sinocyclocheilus grahami
CGTCTTCTTTGCTCAGGGAGTATCTGAAACAAATACAAACAGCAGGATAACTGATATATATGAAATAATAGGATATACATTCACACTGCTGTACAAAAGTTTTAAATGTTATCAAAAAAACTCTACTATTCTGCTCACCAAAGCTGCATTTATTTAAGCAAATATAGTCAACATTGTGAAATATTATCACAATTTAAATTAGCTGTTTTCTATGTGAATATATTGTAATATGTAATGTTTTCTGTGATGCGCAGCTGTATTTTCAGCATCATTACTCCAGTCTTCAGTGTCACATGATCTTCAGAAATCATTCTAATATACTGATTCGCTGCTCAAGAAACATTTCTGATTATTATCAATGTTGAAAACAGTTAAACAATTAAAGCTACAGTAAAACATTACAAACTTTCAGGCACACACTCTAGCTGTAGAATTGTGAAAGAATGGAGAGTTTCAGTATCTGAGTGCTGACGCAGCATTCGATCCAAGTGGCTTCACCAAGGAATTCATTTAGCCTTGAATTTCAAACTTCTCCAAACCAACCGAGACGTTTGGTATGAAAACTTCTCATGCCGTTACAACGGACTTTAACCAATGTGCACAAAGGCCGTTTTGTGCATTTACTGAAATTCAAACCCTTAAGAAAATCATCTGGACTTTTTGTTCAGATATCAACCGCATTATGATTTTAAAATATTGTCAAAATATTATAAGCCAAATTTAAATATTATTTCACACAACCCTGAATATATTTGAACCACATTTACTGCTATATAAGTCTTTTAGCTTTTACCTGGAAACATTTTATTAACTGTTGGTGTTAAGACACTAGGTGCCTTTTCCCTTTTACATATTTTAGTAATCATCATAAATTAGGTTATCCTTTGAAAGTTTAAATACTGTGATGAAAACCTTTTTGAAATTAGATAATGCATTACCATGAAAACTGTACTTTAATTCCTCTTAGCAGGCAGTTTTCTTGTGGTGATCATAACGTTTGTAGAAAAAAGTTACTAAAATGTTTCTTAAATCATTCCACTAACTTTATATTTAACCCACAAAATGTAACATTATTTGTAACAATATTCTACGAATATTAAAATATCCAGTTTTATTGCCGTGGTTATTAAATTATTTAAACATTACAAAAAACATTTCTTAGAATGTTCATCAAGTAAAAATTACATCACGGGGATGTTCGGAGAATGTTGATCTCAGAATGCTTTCTCTAAACATTACGAGCGCATAAAGTTTTAAGAATGCTCCAAAAACATGGCTTTAAGAAGATTCATATAACATTTAAAAAAAGTTAGTGAAAGTTGTGGAAAAGTTCCTTGTTAGCTGGAAATGTTGTGACCATAGACTGTAGGTTGTGACAGGACAACACTTCAAAAAATTCAGTGAACAAAATGTACAGGAACCTCATTTTTTGTGATATCAACTTCAAATTTGGAATACAACTTGGTTTGATATATGGCTTTGAATATCTAGCAATTGTAGCGTCCATACTATTTTGTAAAATATATTTTTGTGCACAAAACATAACATGTTTAGTGCAGTGCATTTGCTTCTAAGCTAACTTAAAAATCTATAACCTTAGGTCTGTTATTCCAAAGCATTCGTGAATTACAACAATTTAAGTTCGGATAGCGCATTTTCATGCACCACCTTAAGGGGGTGACAACTAACAGGTTAAAGATAATGCTAAAAACAGTAGCAAAATCAGTGGCATTATTCTCTGGCCCCACCTGGCGAGTGCCTCTTTAACCAGCTCTCTGGCACTGGAGCGTGTTGTGGCCAGTACACTCTTGTAGTTGGCTCCTTGACAGATCTCTGTGCCAAAAATCTTTAGAATGCCTGGAGCCGTGATGTGATTGGACAGTTCGGAGGGGTCGTCTGTCACCAGCGCCTCCTCTCCCGCAGCGGCCATCTCTCCAGAACCTCCTCTGGGCCCGCGGCCGAACACTGCCGACAGACGGTGCTGGTGACGCCGGATCTTGTTCTTCGCCGGCTGGCGGATTCCCACGCTCTCTGTTGATCTGGCCGTGCCGCTGGATGAGCTGGACCTGGAAGAGGAACCAAAATGATTGCTCTGTTCTCCACTGGACTGTAGATGCAAACCTACGTCGCTTCAGTCTGGCTGTTCATAACTGCACCCAGTTAATGAACAGCAATGTTCACAAAATGAACAAAGAGACTTAAAACACACACACACACACACACACATACAAAGCTCTGCATAATACTTGGAGGATTTTGTCCAATCCAGTAATCAGTTTATTTCAGTAGCGGTGGCACAAAAGCTCCTTTTCAGCTTTCACTAATTGCGTCAGTAGTACCGTGTATGTGTTTCCTCATCTATCGGCCCTAAATAAAATCTTCTAAAACTATAACTCATTTAATTTTTCCACTAGCAGTGTCCAGGTGTGCAAAAAAACAAGAAATCATTCTTTTTTTTTTTTTTAAGAACACATGAACATTTCCACCATAAAATAAAAATAAAGGTTCCAAAAGGGTGTTCCCACTGTGATGCCATAGAAGAACCATTTTTGGTTCCCCGAAGACCCTTCCAGTGATCAGTTCTTAAAAGAACCATTTTTTTTCTTAGAATGAAGAACATTTTAATAAACTAAAGAACCCTTTTCCACTATAAAGAATCTAGTGTGCAATGGAAAGTTTTTATGGATGTAAAAAGTACTTGATGCCAATAAATCAACCATCAATTCTAATAAAGAACCTATATTTTTAAGAGTCCAAACTATGTGGAATATAATGTGTAAGACTGTAGTGGAAATGACATTTTAAACAAAATAATAAAAACCAATAAAAGAACAAAAAAAGTTATTTTGTCTTTTAACATTAATAAATAAATAGATTTAGCAAATTCCACAGCATGTTTTGTACCATAAATACAACTGAATAATAGGCTATTTTCACCCCTTTTAGCATAATCTGACAAAATTGCAGCTTGACCGGAAATTTCTAGATATTTACCTTGATATTCTTCACACATGACATCTCATATTTAGTCTTAACTTCTTATTTGCACTGATATCTCCTTAGTAAACAAGTTCTGATAAAAGTTTTTTTCAGCGCAGAATTATGCCAGTGAAAAATCGTTTTCACTCAATAAATATCTAAATAATCTATGTTTATTTCACTTGGTTTAGAACAGACCCAGCTAGCAAGAACTCTGGCTAACGTTCTGGCAAGGTTCTCTCAACGTTCCAGTAACGTTAATTACTAAATTATCTGGTCCTTTAAGTTCTCAAAACGTTAGCACAAAAACATTAATTATACAACATTAATGGAACACTTTTTTTTATTAAGCTTTTATATATATATATATATCATTAGGCTACAGTTATAACACGTTCAAAGTAACGTTACTAACTAAAGAAAACACATTTCTTAAAGATATTTAACAAACTGCATTTTGAACACTGAGAGAACATTCAGAAACATTTTCACAACTTAATGCTAACGTTACCAAAACGTTCTTAGAACGTACTTTCTGTAAGCTGAGTAGCCTTTAGTAACAACACTTGTATTATTGAAAGTCTTGTTTTAAAGTCTTTAGACCAATGCAAAAATCATAAAAGGCATTTAAGGTAGGATAAACATTTGATAAGTTTTCATTTGACTTGATATAACATAAAAGAGAGAAAATACATGTTGCTTTAAGTTTGTAAAAGACTTAAAAATCAATTCACTCCACAACTCTTAAGACAGTATGCTTGTAACTGTTTGGCTAACGCGTAAACTATCAATCTCATATCAAAAGGACTGCTTATGAATGACTAGTAGCTACTTTCTGAACTCTGTATATGTACAGTAAGTGGGACTTCAGAGGTGAACTCACTGGACGGATCCATTGCTGTGTTTCCTCCCGACCCGAGAGAATCTTCTGCGGGACGCGCTGAGCGGTAAAGCCGCAGGTGAGGCTGGAGGAGGCGGCTTGGATGTCTGTGGGCTCCGCTCGTTACCGATCATCATTCCCAAAGCTGTCCACAGCTCGTGGCGTCAAAATAACGGGTCCGTTAGAATGAGCACACATATCAGACTCCCTAAGCAAGCAGCGTGAGCTCTTCAAATCATTGCTGCGAGCAGAATGACATCCAGAAGGAAACTTTCTGCTGCTACAGCGCTGCGTCTCAAACGCGCGGAACCGTCTGCGTGGGCAGCACTTGTGGGCATCATGGGCGCGTTCCCGAGTCAGCTCTGTTAAAAATGCTGCGCGTGCCTGTCATGCTCACAAATGCTGTCTACACAGACAACTTACTGATATTGAGACAAGCTGCACGTGCTGCGAAGGGAGGTTCCTGAGTGTGTGGTTTTTATTGACGTTTAACTCAAATCAATAATAACAAAAAGTACCATACCTACCAACATAGCATGGTATAAATACCATTTACAATCCATGGTGAACATGAATATTGATAGGATATTGAATACTGATATAATATTGAATATTGATAGAATATTGAATTCTCAGTATAACTGAAATTGATAATATTGTCATTATCATATTTGATCATTTTAACACTTCCATCTATCCAACTATCCATCCATTCATCCATCTATCATCCATCCATACATCCATCTATTCTTCCATCCATCAATGTATCCATTCCGCCTATCCATCCATCCATCCATGTTTCTATCCATCCACGCATCCATCCATCCATTCATCCATTCATCCATCCATCCATCCATCCATCCATCCATTAATCCATCCACGCATCCATCTATGTATTCATCCATGCATCATATATGCATCCATCCATCCATGCATCCATCTATGTATCCATCTATCCATCCACCCAATCATTCATCCATCCATCCATCCATCCGTCCTTCCATCCATCCACGCATCCATCCATCATGCCTCTATGTGTCCATCTATCCATCCACCCAGTCATTCATCCATCCATCTGTTTCCATCCATCCACGCATCCATCCATCATCCCTCTATGTATCCATCAATCCATCCATCCATCCATCCATCCATCCATCCATTCATCCATGCACCCATCTATGCATCCATCTATGAATCCATCAATCCATCCATCCATCCATCCATCCATCTATGCATCCATCTATGTATCCATCAATCCATCCATCCATGCACCCATCTATGCATCCAACCATCCATCTATGCATCCATCTATGTATCCATCAATCCATCTATGCATCCATCTATGTATCCATCTATGTATCCATCAAACCATCCATCCATGCACCCATCTATGTATTCATCCATCCATCTATGCATCCATCTATGTATTCATCCATCTATGCACCCATCTATGTATCCATCCATCCATCCCTTCCATCTATCCAACTATCCATCCATTCATCCATCTATCATCCATCCATACATCCATCTATTCTTCCATCCATCCCATCCGTCCGTCCGTCTGTCCATCTGTCTGTCTAATTTCAAACCCTTTTTATGCAACTTACCTACAACAAAACCAGACCCCAAACCTCAAACTGTAACCCTTTATCAACCACAGCAAACTGCCTAAACTGGGTCAATGTGACTCCTGTCTTCTAGCAAACCTCACTGTAAGTGTTTGAACAGTGATCAATCTGGACAAGGGTCCCATCTAGTGGTCAGTGGACACATACAGAGACAGGACATACTGAGATTCAAAAACAACCCTAGCTTCAGCATTCTTTCCATTAATCCATACACGCATCCATCTATGTATCCATCCATCCAAGCATCCATGTATCCCTCCATCCATCCAGCCATGTATTCATCCATCCACACATCCATCCATCCATGCATCCATCTATGTATCCCTCCATCCATGCATCCATCTATGTATTCATCCATGCATCATCTATGCATCCATCCATCTATGCACCCATCTATGTATCCATCCATCCATCCATCCGTCCGTCCGTCTGTCCATCTGTCTGTCTAATTTCAAACCCTTTTTATGCAACTTACCTACAACAAATCCATCAACCACAGACCCCAAACCTCAAACTGTAACCCTTTATCAACCACAGCAAACTGCCTAAACTGGGTCAATGTGACTCCTGTCTTCTAGCAAACCTCACTGTAAGTGTTTGAACAGTGATCAATCTGGACAAGGGTCCCATCTAGTGGTCAGTGGACACATACAGATGCAGGACATACTGAGATTCAAAAACAACCCTAGCTTCAGCATTCTTTAGTTTTAGACTCTCATGATCAATATCACACCTTACCTTTTTTTATTATTTAACTATGCTTACATAATATTATGGGATTTCTTATCTGAATTGTTTTCATTGTAAAACTATTCTATCTGTACATTGTGCATTGTTGTATTGTCTAACAAACAGATGGAAGCTATGAAAAACCCATAGAAGCATAGTTACCATTCTCTTTACCTTCTAGATATTTTCTAACCCTATTTAACTCTAGGTGAAAAAGTCACCTGTTCAGTATAATCACAGATATTTATTACATCGTTAGAGGGCGCTCAACACCCAAAAAGCGAAAGTACATCAGTTTTTAAACATGAAACAAAGAATATGTTAAACATCTTTTTTTACATCTGTGCTGAGTCACAGTAAACTAACAGTCTCCCTAGATTGTGCAGCATTTGCCCTTGAAACAAATGCTTTAGCGTTTGCTGTAGTGTGCTTGATGTTATAGGTTTAAGAGCAGCATAATAAGCACGGCCCTCAACTCAGAGGGTCTACATCACTCCAGAGCAGACAAAATGTCTAATGTTTCAGCAATGATCCTGACCGTCCATCACTTAATTAAATTGAGCTAAAGACATACAAGAGCAAAAAGCATGTTTTTGGCATTAAGGAACAATTAATGCATGTAATGAGATCTCCTTCATCAGGATCAATACTTCGGTTACACTCTCTACTGGCTCACAAGCTTGAACTTTTTTCATGAGTTCTGTTGTTTATTGACTGCTCTACTGTAAACACTTGTTTTCATTAAGAACTACAGGCCTTTATAACACATATACGCAGGCTTTTACCTAAATGCTGTTCAGCAGTGACAGATTCGTGACAGCAAAGATCCTATATGAATGGGATGCTATGTATGTGCCTGAAGACAATGCAAATTAATGTCTAGTAAGTACTATTAACTTCCTGTGGGGCATAATAATGCAAATGTGTGTGGTTTCACCTGCAATGTATGCAAGCATCGCAAAATCCAAAATCACCCACAATGAGAGGAATTGTTCAATGGCTATACACGAAAAACTGCTTAATAAACATCCGTAATAAAATCCAACTGAAAATCTAAACAGGCAAATGTTTAGGTTTAGAGGTAGAGGATAGTCGTGATATAATTTCTCACTGTAAAAATAATAAAATAGAGGAAAAGTCTCTACCAACAAAGACAAGTGGACATGTGTTTGTTTCTGCATCCCTGTTCTCTCAAAGTTATGAACAAACATTCTTCCAGTAACATTAAAAGAATGTTTGTTAAAAGTTATTTAGCAGTTATTAACACTCACACAAGCACTATATCTATACATCGTTGGTTCATCGTTTTGTAAACATTAATACTTCCTAGTTTCAAATGGTTTAGAGAACATTTAAAAGTAACTTCACATGATGTTTGCAAAATGATCAAATAGAATGTTCCCTTAATGCTATCACTAACATTCACACGAACAACATTTAAAAAAACAAAACACTTAAAGATTTGAAGAAAATGGGAAATAATGTTTTTATAACCCTTACGAAAAAGAAGGTTATTCAAGTGTGCTATTAGTATACTTCTTTTAAACAAAAAATAAGAAAGAATACTTGTAGTCTACTTTTTATGTACTTCTCAGAAATGGGCTTTATGTACTTCTCGGAAATATACTTAAAATGACATTTAAGTATACTTGACTTATAGCCTACTTAGAAAAAGTCTAAATATATTTGAGCTATACTTGTGTTCCTAGAATCCGTGTTTTCATTGTTATACGGGAGGGGGCGCTAGTACACATCTTCTGTACAGAATTTCCAAAAAACACAAGTGAAGAAGAAACCGAAACAACAGGTGCTTCCACATGTAATCTAACACGATCATCAGACATAAAACAGCATCAAAACTGTGTAACGTTAATGTAATGTCGACCAATGAAGAGGTAATAATAACTGTCAAGCTTTGGGGTGTTGATCGACTCTATTTACATTTGATTATCATTCTGAATCCAATTCATAGTCTTTTTTTCAGCTTTTTCTTCAAAATGTTTTTTTTTGTTTTTTTTATTATTTATGAAACTTATCCACATTCAAGCGTTTAAAAAAAGAATGCATGAAGCTAGAATAAAATGTTTTTGTTTACAAGCAGATACCCTGTTCTTTTGATGTTTGTTCAGATATTCATGTAACAAAATATATGCAAATTAATACTAAATAGGGACATAGTAGTATACTTCAAGTATGATGTAAAGTTCACTTACGAGTATACTTGCAGTATAAAACTACTAAACTAGTAGTTTACTGAGACTATACTTCAAAGTGTACTAAAAATGCTACTACAAGTATTTAATTAGTAAACTATCAGTATTCATATAAGTTCACTTTTAGTATAGTTGCAGTACAAGCTAAAAATATTGTTGTAAACTAGTTGTGTACTTAAAGTTTACTACTGTTATACTTAAAGTATACTTGTATATACTAGAAAGTGGGCCAATTTAGTCCCAAGGAGTATTGAAATAGAACACTTACAAGTATACTACTAGTACACTGATATTTGTATACTTGCTACATAAAGTATACTTAAAATATACTTGAACTTTACTTAAGTATACTAAATAAAATAAACTTGAAGTATACTACTTTTTGGTAAGGGAACTTATCGGGAATGTTAGGAAAACGTTCTTAGAACCTATTTTTGCTAGCTGGGAATCTTCTAGGGACAAAATTGCCAAGTAAACAGGAGGGAAGACTATTATTATGGATGCCTTTAAGGAAATTGTTAGTTTTTATTTTATTTAAGCATTTAAGATGTTAAGCTACTGTTATAAAAGCTTGTTTATTTTACTAGATAGCTGGACGTAGAACATCCTCAGAACTTTGTCTGACACGTCTTGCAAGATTCTCTCAATAACAAACTCTTCCAGGAACATTAACAGACCGTTCCTAAACCTTTGCACAAAGCGTTAGCATATTTATACATTATTCATGCAATGCTTTCCTGAAACAGTTGGTCGAACTTTTTGCAAACGTTTATATTTGCTAGTTTCAGAAAGCAAAGTAACAGTTCCCATAATGATCCCATAATCATATCTTAAAGGGAACGTTGCCAAAATATATTTTGGGGACGAAACTCCCAACATGTTAGGTAACTAGGAGGAAAAACTTGCTGCATTTTTTGCATGAAAAATGCTAACAAATATGGATACGCCTCACAGATCTACGCACAAAGTGGGCGGGGCTCTCGTGCCATGACAACCTCAGAGTGACAGTCTACTCTGAACCAAACCAAGCCAAGCCAAGGGGGTAAGAGAGTACAGTTTCGGACGTCACAACGCGCTCCCCGGGGGAGGAGGGTTAGGAACCGGCCGCACAACTAATAACAGATTATCGGCTGTCCGTCGATGCAGTGTGTTTCGTCTATGTGCGCGCGTATGAGCGTGTGTTTGAGTTGCGTGCAAGAACAAAAGCGCAGCAAAGAAAAGCAGCCACATCCTCCTGTCGGCTAAAGGAAGAGCTCCGTTGAATAGTGATGAAGCACTTATGCGGCAATCTGACATTCTGGGTAAGTTCTCATCAACTCTCGCATGGTAGAAACGTGTTTAGTAGTAAAATGTGTTTAGCAGCTTGTGAATGCATATGAAGCTTCCTTGACACTCATTAAACTAACGTTACATCAGCCGAGAGAGCCGCTGGAGTTACGCGGTGTAACAATCAATGCGTAACGCTGTTGTTACATTTATAAAGATCTGATCTTAACTCATTTTACTGTGGCTTAGTATTAGAAGTAACAGTCGTTCAAACAAAATTACAAATCTGCTGATGTTCCCATTAGGCTAGGTTATGAAAACGTTATTTTGGATTTGGGAATGATTCTCTGAAGTTCAAAACAACGTTGGTAAAAACATTAAGACATTTAATCATTTTGCTAACATGATCGTGAACCACTGAGAAAAGTAATAAAAAAATGTATTGTAAATTTATGTAAATAGGAGGGGAAAGTAACTTAGTAACGCTAGTGTACTGGCAAGGTTCTCTCAAAGTTCTTCCAGGAACGTTCAAAGAACGTCTGTTCGAAGTCATTTGATCTTTAATAACGTTCTCAAAACGTTAGTACGTTACATTATTCATACATCATTCATGGAATGTTTTCCTGAAACATTTTAGTTGGACCTTAGTCTAAGGTTTTTAAACATTTCATAAACATTAAAGAGATAGTTCACCCAAAAATGAAAATTCTGTCATCATTTATTCACCCTCATGTCGTTCCAAACCTGTACGAGTTGCTTTCTTATGTTGAACACAAAAGAAGATATTTGGAAGATTGCTGGTAATCAAACGGTTGGTGGTTGCCATTGACTTCCATAGTAAGAAAAAAAATACTATGGAAGTCAATGGCAACCACCAACTCGTACAGGTTTGGAATGACATGAGGGTGAGTAAATGATGACAGAATTTTCATTTTTGGGTGAACTATCCCTTTAATGTTTTCCCAACATTCACGTAACCAAGAAAAAATGTTTTTAAATGTTCAAAAAGCATGAAATTAGACGAACTTCCAACTGGAATGTTTCAAAAGAATGATGAATGATGTAAATATTGTTTTTGTCATCATGATGAATCATTTTTCGTAACTGAATCATTTGAATGAAGTGGTTCACAGCATTGCTTATGAGTTACAAGACTGAATCGGTTCGGACTGAATTCATTGAACATGTTCGAACAGAGAGAACTTTGAGCGAATCGAGTATTTGAATCACTATCAGGTTGACTCTTGAACAGACAAATTACAGATACAATGTACTGGGATATGCTTTAGAATTGCATCTTATGAACACGTTTGTGAAAAAGATTTGAATGAATAAATAAAGAGTTGAATGAATAGCCTTTTCTTAAAACATGCAAAACCTTTGTGAATGAATTGCGAATGAATTGCAAATGAATACATGCAAATTTAGGTTTAAAATGCTTGAAACTTTGAGTGATGGTTTCAATACATATGAGATTTCAATAAATAGCCTACCTATATTAATAAAAAGTTATTACAAAAAAAAAAAGTTAACATTTTAAAGCCCAAAGTGGGATTCTGGGGACCATGTGATCACAAACAATAGCATGTTTTTCTCCATATGGTCTGACATTTTGCTCACCTCTCGTGTCGGTTTATTCGGGGTGAGGCCGCGTCACAGCTTCTGGAGAGAAATTTCTGTTGTTTACGAGGTTATTGGAGGTAATGGCATCCGTGTGTGTGGCCTAGTTAGCTGGACAGACACAGCTAAGGCTTATTCTCGGGGTCATGAGACTCTCCAAGGGGCCCGTACAGTCAGTCAGCCAGCATTATAGACGATAAACACTATGTAGGTTAAGAAGAAACGCAAAGGGCTGAAACTTTCCTCCGTTCAGAAATGTCAATCACCGAGTCCAGGGTCAAAACAGGATAGGCAAGTACAAAAATAAAGTATGTTTAATGCATGAATAATTTCTTGTAAATGCGTTGCATGTAAAATTATAAACACATTTATAATACATTATAATACTTATCGTTACACCTTTAGAAGGTACAGTTCATTTAAACACATGACAAGCAACCAATTTCACATGTAACAAAAATGATAATGCATTTTAGCTAAGGTTGCAGTTATTAATGAAAATATACAATACATTGTACATAAAAGCTTCAAGTACAGCGTGTAAACATATAAAAAAACAGCATTTTTATCATCTATATCATTTATACACCACAAAATACAAATATATAGAATATTTAGTATAAAAATCCATTATGTTTTATGTCTAGCTGATCTATTGAATTATCATCATCATCATGTCTTAAAGGCTAAGCGCTAAAAGCATGTCTAAAAGCGCTTTAGAAAACTGATTCGGGCCGAATAGCAAAACAAACTTGTAACCAATCAGCAGTAAGGGGCGTGTCTACTCGTGATGTGGAGGAGAGAGCGTTCAGTGCACAGGACGGACGTTAGCCGAGCCGAGCGACAGAAAGATAGAGATGGCGGTGTTTGTTTTGGTGATTTCAAATGTCAACATTGGCTACCAGAAATCACTTACCCCACCTTTAAGAATCAGTTTCCAGTGGCTAAAACGATCTGGACAGACAGAGGAAGCTTGAGGCTTGTGTTGTGAAATTATTCTGCATTAACTGTAACACAACAGAATACGTCAAAAAATATTCTCAGTTCTGTAACTTCGGTTTAATATTCTAATTAAATCAAATTGAATTTCCAGGTTTTATTTTGTAGGTTTAAATCCCAATATTTAATTGTGAGATCTTGAAATCTACAGGAATATTTAATGCAATTGTAGACTAATCGTTCTAATTTTGCTGTTTTTATTTGATAAAACTCTGTTGTTTTTAGATAAGGGAGAATTTTTGGTCTCATTATATCATAGATTTAATCACTCTATTGTTCCTATTAACCTATTGATTTGAGTGCACTGATACTACTGTCACCATCTAAAGTCTGTATTAAATGCTGTAATTAAATACTGCATTACTCCGCTTCCTCAGCAGTTTCATAATTTTTTTAAGCATGTTTTTTAGCTGTTCTTGTGAATCCTGTACGGCAGTGGTTTTAGACTATGGCTAGTCTTACTGTATAGACTGAGGCGCTGCTGTCTGGCTGCATTCAGCTAATTTCATTGTGCTCACTCAGATTTAGATTAGTTTTGCTCAGAAGCCGCGGCTCACGTAAGGTAACGGCATACTCTCGCTGAATGTGTGTCAGCGGCTCCTCGTTGAATCTCATTGATGCGACTCTTTTGCATGAGACATGCACTGAAACACATTGCTCTCCCGCTCCATTTTCATCCTGCTTGCTCTACATTCTGTGTTGCGCGTATGGATCGTGTCCTCAGATGTCCTTGAACGTCTTCTTCATTCATTGCAGCAGCCATGCTCTGTTTATATGAAGGACCGCAAAACCACTATAGACAAACGTATGCTATTATCATGAAAGCTGCTATTTTATAGCAGAGATCATTGTTGCAATGCGGGGAAATGTTTCCAAGATGTAAACTGGAAGTGTCAGTATCTGAAATCGAATAAAAAACTGTGCATTTCTCCATAATAAACAAGAAACTACAGCATGATGGGAATCAATTACAGTCAATCAGGAGATATTTTAGGGGATGGAATTTTGGGACAGTCGGATTTAGCAGTTGCTGATCATTATTTTATATATCAAAGATATTTTAGATATTTACTGTAATATAAATTAAAAAAAATATACTGTATAAAATATTTTTATTTTTACATTTTTTGATTTAAAATCATTATTGATAACATTTTTATTGCATTTTATATAAAGATCTCTTTATATGGATATTAAAATTCTATTAAAAACACTAACAAATGAAATCAGTGAATTTAGTCATCGTAACATGTACAGTATGTATTAAAAAATGAATATTCATTATGAGACTTTCAAATTTTTATTTAGCTATAGTAAATTATTAGTATTTTTTAATTTGTAAGTGAGCGTTGGATGACAGCAAATGTGATTCACATGTAAAAACAAAAGAAATGAGCATTCAAAATTAAATATCTAATATTGAGTGACTGATAACTGATATGATACAAGTATATTATGTATTCCTAGTCTCATACTATCAGCCTATCTATTACTGTAAATTGTTCCAGTATAATTTTGTCAATAAACCGATGCCGCTTACTCAGATAAAATGTTACCCAGCTTTGTAACTTTGAAATGTTACTATTTCATTGTATCATATACAGTATCACTTAAAGCATTGATTTCATATTTCATATTTAGGTGAAATCCCTCTCAGTGCTAAAACAATGGCTGAGTTACTCGAGAAGAGCAATGAACTGAACTGAGATCAGTGGGAATTACTTGTAGCATGTTGCTGTCCCAATTTCAAATGAGCACAAAGTTGTTAATCTATCAAGGATTACCTCCGAATCGTTAATACTGAATGTTACTATAATGAGAGCTAAAGCAATTACTGGCATGTGTGAAATGTCAGGTAAGGTAACTCATTCCAGGGCATAACACGTTTCTTAGCCGGATGGGCACGGTCTGTTCTGTTTCAAATCTCTCACCTCTTTTGACCCATGTTTTCACCGGAAATTCTTAGGCTACATTGGCGACCTACTGGATTTTGCCTGGATTGTCTCATGACTGGCATCGAATTTGTCGGTTTTGGCCCTGAATATATTTAATGTCTGCTTGAATTAATCCCTATTAGCACTACGGTCAATTCAGGCAAACACCTAAATAATGCCACTGAGCAGGTGCCTTTGCTTTTAGGGGTATTAATAAATGTTTTCTGCAATTAAAAAATTAGTCCATCCAAGATGTGAAGATTTCTTCATCAGATTTGGAGAAATGTAGCATTGCATCACTTGCGCATCAATGGATGCTCTGCAGTAAATGGGTGCTGTCAGAATGAGAGTCCAAACAGCTGATAAAAACATCACAATAATCCACAAGTAATCCACAGCACTCCAGTCCATCATTTAACATCTTGTGAAGCCAAAAGCTGCGTGTTTGGAAAAAACAAATCCATCATTGAGACTAGGGATGTTCATTTTAACCGTTAACCAACCGTAAGAATTTTTGACCGATTAATACAATCAGTTAAACCAGGGGTGTCCAAACTCGGTCCTGGAGGGCCGGTGTCCTGCAGAGTTTAGCTAACAGTTAAACGGTTTAAAAAGTCATTATCAATGTTTTTTCAGTAATTTATCAAAATATTTAAAATGTTTGCTGCATGGTTAAAATACGCTACGCGTATATAAAACAATTTGTTTTTTAGAAAACTTTAATTATTTCAGAAATATATTTACAAACATTGTAATAAACACTGTAAACATAGCTAGGCTATTTTAGTTCCCCTCACTCCGCAACAAATCCTTTCAATTAACAGTATTTAGAAAAGAATAAGAATTAAAAATATAAGAAGCTATAGCTATATAAACGACAAGCCAAAACGAATTAATTTAGGCTCAAACGAAACTGAAACCAACGTTGGGTCTCTCTTTTGACACAAAATCAAATATTTCCGTATTCGCGATGTATTTGAATGCCAAAATATTATTTATTATGTTGCCTACTTCACTGGCGTTCCAATATCCACGTAAAACAAAATGTTTTGCATAACATCACGGCTGTACGGTGATAACGCTTAACGGCACAGACTTTACTACATATTTGAACTGAGCAGTGTGTTTTTTTTCCATATTTGACTGACTGTATTTTATTATGATAATGAACAGGCTGCATTGTCAAGGCAGCAATGCTTAACTGTGTGCGTGCATGCAGCGCCGGCGCAATCACTTGAGTTTTTTCCTTCTAACAGTGGAAGCAACTACTCCTTTTAGTCATAAAGATCATCAGAATTGTAAAAGGTTTGCTTTTATTTGTGTACATTCACAATAAAAACAAATCTTTGTGCTTTTGTAAAATAAGCCTACAGAAAAATAGGATGCCGCTTTCTGCCGTCTTGGTTTCCTTTCGCGCAACACAAAAATGAACCGAAACTCTGCATACTAGTTTCTTTCGTTTTCTTAATTTATTATTTAAGTAAAAATATATTTCTCGTATAGGCCTATTTATTATTATTATATTATTATATTAATATATTATTATATTATTTATAGCCTATAGATATATATATAGCCTAGCTTTATGATGTTTTTCTCCGCTCGCAGGTGCGTGATGTGACATGAAGACCATGTGAATCCTCATGTTCTGTTGTTTGCTGCTTTTTGCGCATGTAAAATTAATCCCCGGTAAACAAATGTTAGTATTTTTAATGGTTCACAGACACTTATCCTTTCTAATTTAATTCAATTCTAATTTAAAATAATCTTGTCGGTTAACGGTTAATAATCGGTTAACGAGTGTCGGTTGTCGATTAGGAAAAATAACCGAAATGAACATCCCTAATTGAGACGTTTTAAACTAAAATACGAGTCTAAAAACCATAATAACACTTCCTCCAGTGAAAAAGTCA
Source organism: Sinocyclocheilus grahami (assembly GCF_001515645.1). NCBI lineage: Eukaryota > Metazoa > Chordata > Actinopteri > Cypriniformes > Cyprinidae > Sinocyclocheilus > Sinocyclocheilus grahami. Next base: position 155,828 of record NW_015505385.1, read on the forward strand.
TCTGGTCTGAATCAGGAGAGAATCTGCACAGATCAAGCTCCGTTTACAAGCCACAAGAGCTCTAAATAAATATGTGGGTGCATTTTGATGTGAGAGACAACAGGAGATGGACTTTTTCACCGGATGAAGCTAAAAACGTCTTAATGATGGATTTGTTTTTTTCAAACACACAGCTTTTGGCTTCACAAGACATTAACTGATGGACTGGAGTAGTGTGGATTGCTTGTGGATTATCGTGATGTTTTTATCAGCTGTTTGGACTCTCATTCTGACGGCACCCATTCACTGCAGAGCATCCATTGATGCTCAAGTGATGCAATGTTACATCTCTCCAAATCTGATGAAGAAACAAACTCATCTACATATACTATTATTTAAAGTTAATAGCTAACAGTTCTCTGTATTACTGGCAGTTAGTCTCTCTTGGGTGTGTTTTGTTTTGTTACTGTGGAGTGATTCCAGCACCGTAACATTAAAGCTTTCACCTATTACCTTAACTTTTATTAATATTTAATGCATCTTGTATCTTGCATCTAATGTATTAATTTTTGGGTACTTGAGGTGAGCTTAATAGCAAACGCACTTTGTCACTCACAACACAGTGACCTAAAAAAAACACTAACAACAGGTAGCATTACACAATTTCTTCTGTAAAATTTCTTTACAAAACAAGAATGACACTCAACATAGCTGTCTTATTGAGTGTCGTATTATGTTAGGTTTTGAACTTAAGTTGAAAGTGTAAATTGGCCTGTTTTTGCGTTTTTTGTATCTGAGTGAGAAAACAATTCACGTATGTAGTCATTGTATGTACTGTATTTGGTGCCAAAACAATAATAAATGATGTACAGTTCATGCACGCTGCTGTGCTTCACTGTGCAAAGGGTTTTGAAAAAGTGACCAAAGTTTGAGAAACAAGTGCAAGGCCTAGCGATTGTAAAAACTTGCCACAGAACCACATAATTGAGCCAGCAGTGTCTTAATGTTTAGTGCACACGTTCAACTGTCTGAATTCATGACGTGATAGTGATTCTCTGCCTAGGGAACTAGAGAGTGCAATGCAGCATCTGTGCTGATTCATGTGTGCAGCTGCCTGAAACTGACAGCAAAGTAGCTTTGATATTGGTTTCATTTACACAGAACCACGCCTAAACTTATCTCAAACTTTAACAGCATTTCATGGAAGTGTCAGTATCTGAAATCAAGCTAAGTAACATTTGTCTGTCCATACTGGACGTGAAACTGCAGCATGATGTGAAACAGTCACAGTCAATCAGAAGATATTCTATGTTTAATGTTTGATTAAATTCACTAATCAGATTTAGTAGTTCTGATAATTATTTTAGATATTTTATTTAATAAGTATAAAGAACAAGTTTCATTTCAAAATATAATATTAAAATGTATATAAAAATATTTTGTTTTAGATATTAAAATTCTATATTGTCTTAATAAATCACAAAAAATCTGTGAATTTAGGCATCAAAACAGTATGAAAAATTAGTTCACCCAAAAATGAAAATCTGAAAGAAGAAATCGTATACACCTAGGATGCCTCGAGGGTGAGTAAAACACAGGCTAATTTTCATTTTTGGGTGAACTAACCCTTTAACAGCATTCTTCTGTGAGCGCTGGTATTTCCTACAGGAAACGCAAATCTAGTTCAGCGTTACTCTTTCATAGACTTTTTTTTAAGCTTTTCGTGTGCAAATATTATTGAAACCATTCCAGAAAGTCAGAAACATCTAGATTCAGCTCTGAATCATTACAGTCTCTTGACCCAAACTCTTCAGTGCTTACTTTCCAGGGAAGTAAAACTTGATTTAGTAACTCCACATGTAGCAACACGTATAATGGCTTTTGGTTGAGCAAGCAGAACAAGCCGATTCGTTACAAGCTGCATTGCTCTTGCACTGAACAAAAATCAACCATAATTATGGCTTAAAGGTGATTTCCATTTGATGCCCTTAATGATGCACTTTTAACGCATTCGCCAATTATTGGGTTGTTACAAAACCACATATTACCAGATAATGGCCTCGTCCTCTAACAATGGAAACTGGAAAACCAGTGTCTATAAATGAGTCTTCTAGGTTTCGCTTCCTTATTAAAGCCGTGTGAAATCCCCCTCATGCGGGTTTACTCATCATCCACATCAAATGATAACTTGGGAAGGAAATACAGTGCTCCATGCTATGTTTGGAAAGCAAAAGTCAGTGCTGGTGTCACACTTCCTGTTGAAGTCAGCCCAGCAGGCCCACAACGTCATAAGACGTCGGGTGACCAAAATTCAATGTAAATTCAATGTCTACTGTCAATGTTAAATTGATGTCCAATATCCACGTCAGCTGACGTTGATATTTTATTGTTTTTAGGTTGTGTAACCAAAATCCAATGTTAAGTCAACGTCAATTTGACGTAAAATATTGACGGCAACCCGATTTTAATTTTCAACCAAAATTGCAACGTCTGTCTGACGTCATGTCTAACATCAACCTGACGTTACATAGACGTCCAATGCCTGCTGGGCGTGTTTCACTAGTCATTGTCTAAATCTGAAAGCATGTTTAGATTAGTCCGGACCTGATTCCTGAGTGTGTTGGATATGGTACACCTATGGGAGATCTCCATATGCCTGTTTAAACACTGCTTTATTTACACAGCTCACTATGAACAATCGTATCAGTCCAGTTATTTGTGTGAATGTGTTTGTGTGTGTGAATATGAAACTGATGATCCCCTGTGCTGTATTAAAGTAGATCTCAGGCTTTAATTAATCTCTGTGGCTTGATGTCTAATAATACAGTTTAATACGTATTGTCTGATGAATTTTGCAGATGTGTATGGGTTTATGCATCCTCCCGGTCTGATCCGGGTGTGTGACCGTTCGCAGCTGGCAGCATGAAGTTAATTGTTAACCGTGCTTCTTCTCTTAGTGTGGTTTGAAGTTTTTGAAAACACTGCATGGCTTTGTGATATTGCGTCCGCCTTTTTACAGTAAATGAAGAGTGTTTTTTGTGTCAAAGTAATGTGTGATGATCACTGTGTCCTGACGTGGCTTTGCTGGACAGTCTAAACGGGCAGGACAGGCTTTCTAAGAATCGCTCTGAGGATCGGAAATGTGGTGTCTGTCCTGGGGTGACGCCAGCAATTAATCACATGAAAGAGGTCATATTCGGAATCTTCCTAGCATTCGTTCACTCGTTAAGTCCACTTGTAGTTTTAATCAAGGCTTTATGAACCTTATGCAATCATAATTAGGTTTTACATAAAAATTTCTGCTTTCTTTAATAACTTGTATGGCAACTTTGACATCTTTATCTTTTCTGACTGACATATCAATCTCTTCATATTATTGTCCTCTTTTGGAAAGTTCTAGAAACACTGTTGTGATTTTTGTCTTTTGCTGTTGGAGCAAATAAGAACACAAAACACATATTTGTTGTATTTTCCATTCACCACTGCAGAAGTTTATTGACTTCTGAGAATGTGTAAATGTGCAGGGTCAGTATTTCATCTCTGTCCTACTCATATCCTCACGAGTGTTTTCTAGCACACACACAGGCTGATCCTCCGTCCGTCTGTATCACATTACTGCGCTCTGGACTCTCAGTAGGGAGAGTTTGTGTTTGTCAGCCTGTGTTTCAGTAACCGCTGAGACCCTGCAGGACGAGGGCAGCTGCCCTGTGGTCCTATCATACCGGATAGAATGACCAAAAACACACAAAACATAACAAATACGTCCCAACAACAGCACCTGTTTCACTCGACAGCATGGAAAAATAAATGCATGTGAGATATTTGAGATTTGAATGCAAGTGTGTCATTTAATTTTAGACTCTGGCATGATCAAGCATTAAGAATAGAGCTGATTCTGCTTATGCAATAAGGAAAAATCATTATTTGGAATAAAAAAGAATGGAATAGTTTCTGACTGTGCCACTTTTGGCATGAATACACCTTTCAGAGAATGATTCCCCCAGGTTTCGGCAGGTTTTCCCATTAAACCAAGAGACATAATAACGGCGGTAATCTCCAGCAACAAAGAGCAGCTTTGAAGTGCTCCATCAAGAACTTCTGGTCTTATTAGCCTGGAGAGGAACGAGACAACGTCTGAGACCGCTGGGAAATACATCTCGAATGCATTCTTGTGTAATCTAATGCATTTTTATTACAAATTACAACACAATAGGTTGGTCACACAATTTCAGTGTTATTTTAGTGTTTATTAAAGGAACACTCCACTATTTTTAAAAATAGGCTCATTTTCCAACTCCCCTAGAGTTAAACAGTTGAGTTTTACTGTTTTCGGAACTCTGCTGCCGTACCATGGGTGCAGCAGGCGCAATGATATTACGCAGTGCCTGAAAATAGTCCCAGCTAGGTAACTTCCAATTAGCCTATTTTCAGGTGCTGCGTAATATCGTTGCGCCTGCTGCACCCATGGTACGGCAGCAAAGTTCCTTTATTAATACGCCGGAATGAGAGTATAGTTCCTAGCCATATCGGCCTAGAAAATCACAACTTTTAATTTTCCGTTGGTCTTAGTACACGATGTAACTACAGAAGAGTCAAGTTTTAAATAGGAAAAATATCGAAACTCTTTGGTCATTTTTGAGCGAGATGCTAACGGTCTAATCAGATTCAATGATCTATGCTAAGCTACAGCTAAAAGTGCTACCGCCAGACCCGGAGATCGGCTGAATGGATTCGAAAACGGTCAAACTCAACTGTTTAACTCTAGGGGAGTTGGAAAATGAGCCTATTTTCAAAAATAGTGGAGTGTTCCTTTAACAGTTTGAATACTTTTATTTATATTTTACATTTTAGTAATTTTGACATTTTTAATTTTTTTAGTACCATAGTATTATAGTTTTTTTTTAATTATTCATTTTTAAATGTGTCTATATACTTTTTTATATATACAAATTTTCATTTTGGTTTTAGTTATTTTAATTTAGATTAAATGAAAATGAGAAACATTTCCTTGCAACTAGATGAATAACATAAGTTATTTTTAAAAAATATATTTTAATTAATTTCAATGTGTATTTTATTTCAAGTAACAAAAATGGTTTTAGTTTTATGGTTTTAATTTAAGTTTAACCTATAATAATCCTAATATCACAAACATTCGTTGACCGCTAATTAGCTGACAGAAATAAACTTTATTTCTAGGTTTAAATTCAGTTTTAATTTGACTTTTATGTTGCATTTGTTTTAAATCAAGTCTTTATCAGGCTTTGTCCCAAGTAGAAAATTGTGAAGCCCCAAGCCATGAGATTTTTATATTCATATACATTTATATAATAAACTAAATAGTACAAGTTTCTGACTGAAATAGGTCAGTCTTTGAGATTGCGTCTTATTGTAAGAGGGGTAGAGCGGTTCAGAACTGATCTTCCCTCAATAATATATACAAGGATTCCTCACGACTGCTGAATGATTTACTACATTTATCCAAACACACAGATATGAAGCATGTGTGTTCACTGAAACCATTTACTTTCCTTGTCAAGCCAAAATATATCACCTTATATAGCGTTTCTTCCTGACGCGCCTGAGACTGCAGTTTTGGTTACTCTGGATGTTTATCAGTGATGCATTGGTTAGTGAGGTGTTTCCTCTGAGCTCAGATTTAGTGTAAAAACCAGGCAAAGGGTAAAAGCTTTTGTGTTTGGCTCTACGCCGCGTTTTGCACTTTTCTTGCACGTGTCATTGCCATCTCTCACCCCTCCTGTTCCTGTCAACACAGGGCCATTCTGTGGATTGTTAAACGATTTCATGGTGAGGGTGTGTTTGTAGATTTATTAGAACGACAGATAATGTGCCTTTAGTTCACTGTCTTGATTTCTTAGAAAAATAGAAATATAAAAGAAATAAATCTTACTTTGAGATTTAAAGAACTTAAAATTTTACTTGAATTCTAAATTAAAGATTAGAAGTGAAATTAAATGTAAAATGAAACATGATATAGACTTAGATTTTAGTACTTGAATAAAAAATTATGTATATATATGTATATATATATAAAATGTGTTTATTTATTTATTTGACCATAAATTCTTTATCGTCTGTATATATAACTTCATAAAATGTTTCAATGTCTTCTTTTCACAAGTATTATAATAGGAATCTCTGCTTAAAAAGCACTCAGCAATGCATTATTGCCACTATCTTGCATAATGCTTTCTTAAAATAGAATATACACAGCCTTTATATCATATAAACATATAACCTTTATAAGATCTGGCATAGTTAAACAAACATGTGTATGCGTTCATTTGTGAATTGTAATATCCTTGGGCTTTGCCTGCAGCTCTACTGTGAACATAATGCATGTAATGTGATAGGAGTGCCTCCAGAGGTTCAGGAAAGAGCCGAACATGTAAACTCTGAAGGAATGCTCCTCTTCTGGTTCACTAGGTGTGCCTGATCTATTCAAGATAAATAGAGGTGCACAAAGCAAACGCTGACCTTCCTGCAGCCTTGAGGAAGAGAACATGGGCCGTCTGGATCAAAACAGACGGGCTTTAACACTCGTAATCCTTTAAGATAGAAACGCTTCGGCGTTACAAATATGCTCCATATCTGCTCTTCCCTTCTGCAAGCTTTGTGTGAAAGAAAGAAAAATGTTGTGTGTTGTTTATATAATTTAAATGAAACATATGCACCATTTGAGCTACAACACTAAATGCATCACATGTTACAGATTTAGGTTATGAAAACATTGTAGGAACGTTGTTTTGAAATGTTTCTAAAATGTTGAAATGTCCAGTTCCCCTTCTAGGGAACTCCACGCTGCGCCCCCTAGGGGGCACATTGGGGAATGCCGCCAGCATGACCCGTGTCTGAAGCACATGTGAAACAGCGGCAATCCTATTGGTCCACATGGCCCATGACGTCATAGGCGGGGTGCCCGCCTGCCCGGAAGTATAAGATGCACCTGCTGAATACGTCACCAACTTTTGTTGTCTTCATGAGCCGTCTGTTTGAAGTGTGTGTGAGAAACCAAGGCAGGTGAACGCCTCCGTGCCCGAGGTTTCTGTCACTTGAGGACACACATGATCTATGTGTCATGTATCTTGGTCAGGAGCTTGCGTGCTCAGGGCTCAAGGGTGCTGAACGCGCTCATTGTGAGTGTTATCCAATGAGAAGCTCCATTCGCATTTGTCCCTCTTCACGAGAGATGAATGACAAGCGTTTGTGTCTCGCGGTTCGGGTCCCGTTGCTGCCGAGACACGGAGAAGACTCAGATCTCGGAATTCGTGGGTTTAAGATGCTCTTTTTGGGTTATCGGATCCCGCGGATAGTGCTCGAGTTGAGCAGCGCCTTAGGGAATGTGTGCCTCCGTGTTTGGATTCTAACACTCAAGGGCATATTCTGCTTTTGCGTTTGTCTTGGCGAAGCGCACGCGCGTTTAGAGTTACGCGCTCATCGTGATGAGTCACGATGTCTAGGCTCCGCTCGCGTTTGTTCCTCTTCCGGAGGGATGCGGAAACACAGTGTTTGTGTCTCACGACCCGGTTCTGCCGTTGCCGTGGCACAGTTTATCTCACCTCAAGGTCATCACTTTGATCTGCTGCATCCGCACACCATCTCTGTATGGGTTGTCAGATGCCACAGATATTGTTGGGTTGTTATGATGATGAAGTGTGAGCACAGAGTCGTTTCAGCCCTGATCCTGCGAGATCGTGGGCGGGGCTATATTCAGCTCAGCCGTGCCTCTCTAATATGCAAGTTATTGTGTGTGGAGAGCCTCGCTGGGCGTGAATATATTTAAATACTCTGTGGAGAGAGGATTGCGAGCTTTCTCTCCCAGGGTGTTTCAGCACCTAAAGTGGTTATGGGAAATTTCTCTTCCTGAGTTAAGCCGGACCGGTTTAGAAGTGGGCTGCCTCACCAGGCTTCTGGGTAGGTTTAAGTGGGCTGTCCCTCTGAATCCCGCTGAGTGGGTTTGGGCTGAGTACACTGCTCCCCCTCTTCAGGGCTTAAGTGAACAGTCCCTGCTCAGAGTGTGGCTGTCTGCGGATGGTTATGCCCCAGCTCAAGCTTACTTTGCTCTGGAATATGGTGGTCTGAGGACTATGTTCTAGCCTGGCTTCTTAACTAGGTTGGGTTCCCCTTGGCACAAATTCTCTCGGTTAAGCGCTGAAGTCTTTGTCTAGGAATCTGCTATTCAAGGATAGCTGTGTTCCAGCTCAGAGACTGCTCCCATTTTAGGGTTTTTAAATAGTGGTCTCCATGAGCCCCTTGCATGGACTGTGCTGTCTCCCCTTCGGGGTTTTAAGTAGATGGCCCACTTCTGTGGTCTGGTCTATCCTCAGCCTTATCTGAGTGAACTGCTATTCGAGGATAGCTGTGTCCAGCCCTATAGTGTTATGGCCACAGCTTACATCAGGCTTTGATCTCGGACTAATGATGTTTATGTGTTCGCTCTTTAGCGAATCATTTACTGATGGTCCGGATCTCCCTCTTGTGAGCTCCTGGTCAATAACACGGTGCATCGCTAGCTTATTGTGGGACTGACACGGATTTGGGACCTCCTTAGTATAGCCATCTGAGGGTGGTTATAGTCCAGCCATTATTATGGCAGGACGGGCTTACTTGAATACAGCTATCTGAGGCTAGCTGTGTTCTACTGCAGTTGCGGCGAGCCCTCTCCTGGAGTGGTCCCATTTCCTAGAGCCTAGCTATCTGAGGATAGCTATGTGCTAGCTCAATGATTGCTCCCCTGCTTAGGGTTTCAAAAAGAGGTCTCTTGGGCCCTTACCTAGACAGTGCTGTCTCCCCTCTTTGGGTTGTAAATAGACATCCCATTCTTTGTGGTTTGGGTAGTTTCAGTCGGTCCCCCTTCTGGTAGCCCTTCCTAGGTACATATCTATCCGAGGATATCTATGTGCTAGCTCAGTGACTGCTCTCTTTTTTAAGGTTTTTAAGTAGCGGTCTCCTTAAGCCCTTGCCTAGACAGTGCTATCTCCCCTGCTAGGGTTGTAAGTACATAGCCCGCTCTCTGGGGTCTGGGCAGCTCTGCAGGAAGGCTATCTAGATTGTTATTCTGGTCTACGCGCCTCGGCATGGCATGGTTACATATAGGGGGCACATCATGGCATTCCCTAGAAGGGGAATGTCTCAGTTCACGCATGTAACCATGGTTCCCCGAGAGAGAACGAAATGCCCCCTCGCCATGCCTTCGGCCTGCCTGTTTACGTCTCCTTCAGACAACTAAGTTGGTGACGTATTCAGCAGGTGCCCTTGTATACTTCCGGGCCCTCCGCCTATGACGTCATGGGCCATGTGGACCAATAGGATTGGCATTGTTTCACACGTGCTTCAGACACCGGTCATGCTGGCGGCATTCCCCAATGCACCCCCTAGGGGGCACAGCGTCTCGTTCCCTCCCAGGGAACCATGGTTACATGCGTGAACCGAGATGTTCTTTGCACTAAATTTACTTTCACTCAAAATAAAACAATATTTATACTTTATTTTTAATATTCTAAGAAAGTTAACATTTTCAGTTTTCTTGTCGTGATTAGAATGTTATTTAAAGGTTACAAAAACATTTCTTAAATTCTTGTCGCGATTAGAACCTTATTTAAGGGTTACAGAAACGCTTCTCGTAACATTGCACTAAATTTACTTTCACTCAAAATAAAACAATATTTATACTTTATTTTTAATATTCTAAGAACGTTAACATTTTCAGTTTTCTTGTCGTGATTAGAATGTTATTTAAAGGTTACAAAAACATTTCTTAAAATGTTCTGCTAACTTTATTTTCCAAATGTTATAATATTATTTGAACATTTATTTTTAATATTCTACCAGTTTTTGACCAGTGGCCAGTTTTTTTGTCACAATTAGAATTTTATTTAAAGATAACAAATGTTATTTTATATTATTTAAAATATTATTTTTAAAATATAATTTTTTATTCTTAAAATGTTAAAATATAGGTACAATTTTATTATAAAGTTTATTTTAACCCTAAATACAATGTTATTTTAATGTTTATTTTAATATTCTAAGAACATTAAAATGTTTAGTTTTCTTGTCGTGATTAGAATGTTATTTAAATGTTACAAAGATGTTCATCAAGTACAATTAACATCATAAGAACATTTTTAGAATATTGTTCCCAGAATGTTTTCTCTCAATGTCATGAGAATGTATATCAAATATGAATGAAGTTAGAACATTCCATATACATTACTTTAAGAACGTTGTGTCCTAACAGTTATATAACTTTTAAATAACGTTAATTAAAGTTATGAGAACCTTCCCTGTTAGCTCTGGATGCCGAATACAAAAATCTTCTGTTTTGTCAAAAGTCCTCTGTTTTGCATTTTCTTTACGTTGCTGTCTTGAGCTCTTTGCATGTCGTGTTGGTTATGTGGACGTTTACATGTGAACGCAGTACATATATCAGTTGGTGCATCTGGGTTTGCTCTCCTCGACGGTAGACGCCCACACACACACAAACACACACATCAGAGCGATGCTGACAGGCAGAGAGGAACGGCAGCTGTGTTTATCTTACTGAGGGTGCAGGGAAAGCCTGTCTGGTCTCGGCTGAATTTGTTAGTGTACTATCTTTTGATCCAGTCACTTTTTAACATCTTTCATGTTTGCGGACATACTGACATTTATTTTCAAGAAAAAATTGATATGCATATGCAGTTACGTTATGTTCTCTATATCAACCCCAAACATTGCAATACAATTCACATGATATTATTCATATCAATAATAAAAATAAAAAGATAAGAAAATAATATACACTTTAAAAAACTGCACTCTAAAAAATGCTGGGTTGTTTCAACCCAATGTTGGGTCAAATATGGACTAACCCAACTGTTGGGTTAAAAAGCTAATTTAAAAATGTAACCAAAATTTAATCCAACAGTTGGGTTAGTCCATATTTGACCCAACATTGGGTTGAAACAACCCAGCATTTTTTAGAGTGTGGCTTTGAAACTATTTTCATTTAGAAATGGCAAGTGAATTTAATAAATGATTAAATTGAACATTGAATGGAACATGAAATTTTGATGTAGAAAAACTGAAATAGTATTTTTTTTTTTAAATAATCTAAATATTCAGAGACCAGTTCGTAAGACGAAAGATGGAAATAAACATGCGTAAGTTCATAAGATGTAAAACATGTAAACGTGTGCATCAATGTGCTGTGCATTTGCTGTGTTGTTGATAAGTTGATTTTTTCCCCCTGTAAATCTGATTATTTCAGGTTTACACCACCCTTTTCAATCTGATCGACATTTGTTTCTGATGGTTGGTTGAGTTCAGAATGAATCATGAATAGGTCTGCTGTACTGATTGAAGGAAGTCCTTGTGTGGAATAAAACATGTCTAATCTATTATAAACTACTGTGCACTGAGCAGTGTGTATGAAATACATTAACATGACTGAGGGGAGATAGAGAGAGAAACTCATTGTGACCTTATAAGAAATGCATGTCATTTGAAGGCTGTGGCTCAGATAAAAGGGACAGGACAGCTAGAGCCAGCCAAGAACCTGCCGCACAAGGACTTCATCCAAGTTCAGAGAGCATGTGCATGAAAACAGAGCTCTGTGAGCTTCATTAACGGGATCCTTCACCAATGAATAAATGTCTGTCATCATCACATTTTAAAACCAACACAGAAGATTTATCATCCAAGTCCATGCAACTTGTGCTCTATAATTCAGGTCTGCTGAAGCCATTGTGTTGTGTGAGGAACAGACTGAGATTTAAAGTGTTAGTTCACCCAAAATCGAAAAGTCAAAAAACCTCACTAAAATAAAGAGTCTTAGCGATTAACACGAGCAGCTGCTGTACCGTAATAGTGTCTGAAACTCACCAGGGAGCTGCTTGTGTTATTCTGCCGTTCACCTCGAGTTTAAAGACTCAGTACTGACCGAAGTGGAGCAGAAATCACCTTGTGTTGAACAGATTTGTGCATTTGACCTCATAACCTCATAACTAAGGCGGTGCAGTGAGAGGTGTCTTCCCTTCAAACCGCAGCCCGTATCCTGTGAGAGCAACGACATAAACACAGCCTAGTGCTGAGGAACGTTACTTTTAAAAGCAATGCATTACAATATTGTTACTCCTTAAAAAGGTAACTAGTTATGTGCGAGTTGAATTTTGTTACTTTTGCGTGAAGCTGGGCTGGGCTGGGCTGGGCTTGATTGTTTGTTTTTAATGTAAAATGTTCTATTTCTGGCAAATGAAAAAACGCTTACAATGAAATGAATAAGCCTCAGTTGATAAATATCCAATATTAAAGGATACATTTTAAAAATCGACTGAATTAATATGGTACTGATTTATCGTGCACTCCTAAAAGATACATATTCATATTCCTGAGCTACTTTGTAATTTATAACTTTTATCATCATTTTGAAAAAATATTCATATTTCTGTTTACATTTGAGTTCCAATTTAATTTATCATTTTTTTATTGTAATTTTGACAAATATTCATAAATATTGATATTCCTGTTTATGTTATGAGTTCCAATGTTATTACTAAGTTTTACAATAATTTTGAAAACATATTCATACGTATTCTTATTTCTGTTTATATTACCTATGTATGAATATTTTTCAAAATTATGATATAAAATATAAATTCCATTAGAATTCACAATGTAAGCAGAAATATGAATATGTATGACTATTATAATAATTATGATGTAATTTATAATCGTTTTATCATAATAATTATAATATTCATATATATTCCTATTTCTGCCTACATTGGGAATTCTGATTTAATTTATATTTTATATCATAATTTTGAAAAATGTTTATACATATTCATATTTCTGTTATAAGGTAATTTAAAGGTTATTTATATATTTTTTCCCATTGTTGGGGAAAGTTACTTTTAAAAGTAATGTGTTACTCCCTAAAAAATACACTTCCTCGTCTCCATTATCAAGCCTTGCATTATTTTCTCTAGCTGTATTGAATGCTGTGCATTTGGTATCTCGCGCAATGGCTGCCGTTTGGATTTCACTGAGTTTAATCAGGTTTGGTTGTTTAAGTGATCAGGCTAAAGCCGGAACTCGGAGACTCTAGAGCATCATGGTGATTAGAAACGAGAGAAGGGAACACAAATGCACGTCTGAGCTCTCTTTCGCTGCTCTGTTTGTGCTTGATAAGAGAGTACGGCTCTCTGGAGATGTCATTTGCAGCTCTTTTATAGTGACGGTTGCCACACTGGAGTCTCTGTCGTGACTGAGGAATATTGGACGAATGTTGTTTGTCGAAGCCTTATCATGCAAGGTGTTATAAAATATTTTTTTATATAATGTTATAAAATATTTTTATTGTGGTGTATAATTGATTCTTGAGATCTGGGAAAAATTACTTAAAATGATAAGAAAGTCACTAGAGCTTGATATGAAGATGTGATTTGTTATTACCTGATTTTTCAATGTTTTCATAAATATCTGACATAAAATTAACCTGTTGCTTTATTTCAAGACACAGGAATATTTATTTTAAGTAACAATTAACAACAAAACATAACTAAATTGAATCTTCTTAAATACTAGTCAATTTAGACATCACAATTGCATTATAATTAGTGCCTGATTGATATATCGTTTTGCCGATTTTATCAGCTGATATGAGCTTGTCGCAGATATATCGGTATCGGTGAATATGCCGCCGATATGTCACCGATATAAAAAAATTTTTACAGAACATAAAACGCAGATAAAATGCTCCATTGTTTGCTACTGGCGACCTGGATGAAACGCTTTATAACTTAAAGGCACAATATGTCATTTTCGCCGCTAGAGGGCGCATATTCAAAATAAACAAAGAGACAAAGGCGTAGTTTGATGACGCTGTGACTGAGTGTGGAATCATGGGAGTTGTGGTCTTCATCCCCACAGCCGATGCAATCCAACGGGACTCGGGCAGAAATCATGTTCATGGATGAGCTAATGATTTATTAACGTAGTAGTATGAAGCAGGGTGAGGCTGAAAGCCGTCAAAGCGAAACGAGGTCGCTGAACGAGCACGACACATGGCAGCGGAGCTTTTATTATGCCACAGTCGACCGCTTCTGCTCCTTCCGGTCGTGCGTATGTGGGGTAAAGCAGCGCCGTTTTATCATACTAGATACGTTTGAAAGTTCTGTTATAATGCTACTCTGTGCGGTCGTCACCGGCCGATATATTGATATATCTTTTTTTACTCCCTAATATCGGTATCGGCCCCAAAAACCCATATCTGTCAGGCTCTAATTATAGTGTACATCATCAAAAATGGATACTTACTTTTAGATTTTTTGTGTTTTTAAAGATTAGCTTTAAGTGAGAATGGAGGATGGCAAAGGTAATCGAAATGTAAAAATAAGAGAAATGAGCATAAAATATTAAATATCCAACATCAGTTGATAATTGTCCGATATCAAATGATACATTTAAAAAATCTGTAATATCAGCTGAATTAATTATGGTACCGATTTATCATACACTCCTAAAGGATGCATATTCATATTCCTGAGCTACTCCTGTGTAATTTAGATTTTTTAAAAATATATATTCATGTTTCTGCTTATATTGTAAGTTCCAATGTAATTTTTTTTTTATTATAAATTTGAAAAATATTTATAAATATTGATATTTCTGCTTATATTGTGAGTTCTAATGGAATTTATATTTCATCATAAGTAAATATATGCATATTTATTCACTTCATATATTAACTTGAGCTCATAAAGAGACACCATGCTCTACAGGACAGCTCAAATATTATATATTAAATATAAAAATGTATAATAATCTTAATGTTGTTTGTGCATGTTGTGCCTTTTTACAAATTTAATTTTAAATTGTTGTGTGCGTTTTTTTGAGAGCATGATGCTCGCAAGATCATGGGTTTGATTCCCACCAAAATTCCCGTGCATGAACTGATTCAAATCAAATAGACTCCTGTTCTTTGTGCTACACATGATATCATGCAGTAGTTTGGGAACCGTGAATCTGAAATGATGTTGGTGTTCCCTCAGGACTCCAATCTCACGAAGCACACAAACCTGCCGGATCTCCCAGCATGCTTTCAGCTGTCTGTCCTGCCATGGACTCCCTGCATCTTCCTGTGGCTCGCGTCTCCTTTCTATATCCTCTACCTCAAGAGGAACAACAGAGGCTACATCATGATGTCTATATTGAACAGAATCAAAACGGTAGGAGATGTGAACGTCTCTGAGGTTTGCTGGAGTTCTCTGCTATCTCTTTGTAATAATTCATTGTATTTGTGTGTGCAGGTTCTCGGCTTGATATTGTGGATCGTATGCTGGACAGACCTGTTTTCTTCATTTCACGAGATGAGCCAGAATCAGTCTAAACCCCCAATATATTTCGTTACTCCTCTAATAGTTGGCATGACAATGGTAAGTGTGAACAGACGCTGAATATGTCGCTTGTGTGTCAGATCTCTAGTCCAAAAAAGCCTTTCATTCAACAATGGCTCGTTCTCATAACGTCCTCGCATGTCTAACAACAGATCAGCATGAACGTGGAGCACATGATTTGTTTTATGAATCTGTGCAATTCAGGCACTTTTGTTTACTTTCATATAGTGGAGTAGAGAGTGTGGACAATAGTCATGAAAAACTCAATTATAATCGACCCCACTGTTATTTGAGGATAGAGTATCTAGTTTCTTTCTGTTAATATTAATATACATATAAAAACTATAAATATTAATATAAAAAAGATGATAGTTTTAATTAATAATTTGAATTCATTCTTTTGATTTTGGTTACATTTTTAATAATTCTTTGTCTTTGGTAGGCTTTTGTTTTTGAAAAAAATCTATGTGATAAACGAGTCACAAGTGATCTAAAGTTAATCTAAAAGCAGTCCGATTACATTACCTAAAATGTGTAATGTAATGGATTACATTACTAAATACAAGTTTTATCATGTAATTTGGAACATATAAATAGTCTAATAAAATGTATGACACTGTATGTCTCCACTTATATTGTGTGCACTATCCAAAAGTCAGTATATGTGCTCAGAAGGAAGGTGTATCTCCATGTTTTGTCTTTTGTCTCTTCTAGCTGTTAGCCACGTTCCTGATCCAGTATGAGAGGCTGAAGGGAGTGCAGTCGTCCGGTGTGCTATTCATATTTTGGACGATCTCAGTGTTGTGTGCCATCGTGCCTTTCCGCTCCAAAATCGTGTATCAGGTCAGTATGTCCGTTTTAAGCAGATATTCCATTGTGGAGTATTTCATTTCAGTCTAACCATGGAAACTGCTCTGCCAGCAGTAATGTGCGACTCTCTCTCCTTCTGCACTTTTCCCTGCCGTTTTATTCCTCACATGCATCTTTTGACCTACATGTTCAGCTTTCTCTCGGCTCTGAAGGAGTTCAGTTAAGGCCATGACTGTTTTGAGAGAATAGGGCTGCTGTTCTTCCTAAGACCTGCTTCAAGACAGCTTATCTAACTCCCAGAGCAACAAACATATCTCAAGGCTGACGCTGTTTTCCAAGTCAAATAAGTCTGATTCTTGCTCCTGGTTATGACAAATGCCATCTGATTTAGAATTTTGAATAATAAATTATATGCACTTGACAGACGCTTTTATTCAAAGTATATTTATTCACTTCATGCATTCCCTGAGGGACTGAACCAATGAATTGAGATGCCATGCTCTGCAGGAACGCTCAAATATTGTAACTAAAAATATATAATGATATTAGTCATGTTTGTGCATGTTTTGTGCATGATGCATTTTTAAGATATATTAATTTAATAATATATTGTTTGTGCATGTTTTGCATTATGCATTTTCCAGACATATTAATTTAATAATATTAGTGCTGTCAAACGATTAATCGCATCCAAAATAAACGTTTTTGTTTACATAATATATGAGTGTGTGCTGTGTATATTTATTATGTATATATAAATACAAACACATGCATGTATATATTTAAGAAAAATATGTTATGTTTATATATTAAATATATTTATATATAATATAAATGTATATACATGTAAATATTTTCTAAATATATTCTGTATGCTTGTGTATTTATATATACATAATTAATGAACACAGTACACATACATACATATATTATGTAAACAAAACTTTTATTTTGGATGCGATTAATCGCGATTAATCGTTTGACAGCACTAAATAATATTAATATTTTTTGTGCATGTTTTGCATTTTGAGTTTTCAGATATATTTAATACTATTAATGTTGCTTGTGCATGTTGTGCATTAAACATTTTTCAGATATATTCATTGAATACTATTATTATTGTTTATGCATGTTTTCCATTATGTTTTTTTAGATATATTAATTTATTAATTTTAATATTGTTTGTGCGTTTACATTTTTCAGATATATTAATTGAATAATATTAACATGGTTCATGCATGTTTTGCATTCCAAATTTTCAGATAAATTCATTTAATAATATGAATAACGTTTGTGCATGTTGTGCATTTACAGTGTTTAGATATATTTATGAATATTAATATGTGCATTATACATTGTTTCAGATATTTTATCCAATGGTGTTTTGGTCATAAAGATTCATTAGTTAACGAATGTCATTTAAAAAAAAAAAACTTTCCTCTGTAAGCATAATGAGGATATACAGCTAAAAGTTAGCTCTTTGTAGGTCAATTTCCTCAAAACATTGTGACATTATTCAAAACGTCACTCATTGTTTGAGCGTCTCGACCATCCTGACAGACAGCGTGACTGATGGCGTGAGTGTGGGGTGAACAGGCTTGGTCTGACATTGTGAAATCAAATAAGAACTAAATATCATAAAGAGCAGGGTTGGGTGGAATAAGGACACGCTCGGGGCTGAGGGCGCCTGTGATGCGGCGTGTAGAGATGTTACGATTACTTGATAAAGCAGCGTTCTCTGTTTTCAGAATGGGGTCGAAGACAAGCTGAGGTTCACCATGTTCTACATTTACTTCGGCCTCACCCTGATTCAACTCATCCTATCATGCTTCAATGAAAAGCCTCCTCTCTTCTCCAGCGTGGTCACAGATCCTGTAAGTGTGTGTGTGTGTGTGTGTGTGTGTGATCTAGGGCCAGCGGTAACCGTCATGCTTTCAAAATACAAGATTGAATAAAAGAATGATTTAGTGCCACAAACTGTGGATTATGTGGATCTTTGAACATTAGAAAGGTCATGGAAAGGTCAGAACAGCAAACTAAAAAGTGCCTGTGGTGTTTTTATTGGATTTTCAGAATGCTTGTCCAGAAATTACTGCTGGTTTCCTCTCCAAAATGACCTTTTGGTGGTTTACTAGGTGAGTAATATGAAGTAAAATATAATATAATATAAAAGTAACACTAATGGTTTTTAAAAGTTATATAAATGATAGGACAAAACGTTCCTAAAGTAATGTTTATGGAACATTCTTATAGCTTCATTAATATTTGATATACATTCTCATAATGTTGAGAGAAAACATTCTTCGATCAACTCTATGAATCTATGAGTTCGTAGAATATTACAAATAAACATTCAAATACTGTTACATTTGGGGTGAAAATAAAGTTAGTTGAATGTTGTAAGAAACGTTTTTGTAACCTTTAAACGACGTTCTAATCAAGATGAATAAAACTGGATATTTATAACTTTTAAAAAACATTTCACAGCTATGTTTCCGCAACATTTTTATAACCTAAATTTGTTTGGTTTACATTGCTTTTGGGCCGTCAGAAACAAAGGTGTTTCCCCACATGTTTTAGCCCAATTGTACGATGTCTTATTAAATATTGGATTTTAAATGAATGCACGTATTTTCTCAAGCCAAGCCAACGTGTAAGATTTAAAGGGACAGTTAACCAAAAAATTGACATGGTCGCACATCTTTCCCAAACCTCTAGGACTTTCTTTCCTCTCTGAAACATAAAAGAAGACATTTTGAGAAATGTCTAGGTTCTTCAAAATATCTTCTTATTTGTGTTCTGTAGAGGATAGAAAACATGGGGGTGAGTAAATGATGACAGAATGGTGAACTGTCCCTTTAATTGGACATAAACAACAAAAATAAAAGCACTGAAAAATGACTGTCCGATGCCAGTAGAATTCTTAGAGTGATTTTTGTTTGTGTTTTACAGCATGGCGATCAAAGGCTATAAATCCCCACTGGAGAATAAAGATCTCTGGTCGCTGAACAAGCAAGACAGTTCAGAGCTGGTGGTTCCCAATCTGCTTAATGAATGGGAGGTGGAGAAATCCAAAGCACAGAGGTATAAATTCAAACAGAAAATTAAGATTTAAGTCAATTAAAAAGGTTGTGAATGCCATTTCTTGTTTACAGTAAGTAACACTAAGCTCCAAATTCTTTTTTTTCACCCCATGTTAATTTTTCAGTTTCAATTGTGCGATTAATGTGCCCATTTTTGGTGAGTGACCTCGTAAGCATGCTTTTAAACGAGCTAAAAAGTCTTAAATGACCGTAAAGGATATCTGTCAGATCCACGTTATGTGCATTGAGTTTTAAAGAGACAGCGCTGCTTTTAAAGTGAATCCTGCTGCAGTCTGTCATTGATGGAAATCAAAGAACAAAAGAAAATGTATCGTTTAAAAATATAATTTAAATATTTGAAATATCATTTAAATGTGTAGTTTATGGGAAGATTGTATTAAGTTCACTTAAATTAAAAGTTGTTATATTTTTCAAAGCCTATTGAATGTTAAAAATAATGGTCATCAGTTATACTGTAATGCTGAATTTCTATAATCAATGGCTAAAATTGAGGGGGAAATGCATTTAATAGAGACATCAGTAGCAGTATTGCTATTAATGATGCTTTAATTAATAATAGGCTACTTAGTAAAAAGATGCCATTAAACACATATTTATCATATACCTTCTTTGTTGTTCCTATATTAATTTGGAAATTCAATGTGAAGTGACAATATAACTATATTAATATGCAATTAATCGCGATTAATTACACAAAAATGTGTGATTCGTAAATTTTTTAATCGATTGACAGCACAGAATTCATCAAAACAACTTAATGTAATACTTAAAAAAAAAAAAATAGTGCCCTATTCGTTTTTTCTCTCTCTCAGAAATTCTGTGTTGTGTAATTTAATTTTTAAACGTTCACAGGGTCACGATGAGCTTCTGTTTTCATTATTGGTAGCTTGTGTAATATATTAATATAAGGGTAGGGTATTTTGCACAAGCGAACACAAGCAACGTTTTGAAACGGCGTGAAAAATAGTTATTTTTGGAGGTGTTTTTGGTGCCGCTAGAGCAGAATGACACGTGAGTCCAGGTTCAGCTTTGCTCTTGAGCACAGAAGTGTTTTGATTTCCCAAAACTAATGCACTTGCAGTACATTCATGCATATGACAGATGCTTCTATCTGAAGCTACCTACTCAGCTGTACATTTGTTCAAGTCATGCATTCACTGGGACTCGAACCCGTGACCTTGACGTGGCTGCTGAATGAGTCATTTCAGCTGATCAGCCGTTCTTGTTTTTCTGTGCAGTGAGCCGAGCGTGAAGGAGCAGGCCGCGTTTAGGAAGGCAGGCCCGGGCGCTGAACCCAACCATATGAGCGTCAATCCGGAGGAGGAAGAGGAGGAGGAGGAGGTCCTGCTGTCCAAGCGGAAGGAGGTGCGGCAGCCTTCGTTCCTGCGGGCCCTTCTCAGGGCCTTCGGGCCCTACTTCCTCATCGGCTCCGCTTTCAAACTGCTGCAGGATCTCATTACCTTCGTGAACCCTCAGCTGCTCAGGTGAAGCCACTGCGGCATCATTCCCAGCCAGAGAGGAACTATAGTCATAATTAGTTATGATTTTACGATAGGGAAGGTAGTGATATCGCACACATCACGATAAAGCTTCCAGTAAGTGACGTTTACTCGCTCTATTGCACTGGTTATTTACAGGAGATGTTCACAGGGTTGTGATGAGCTTCTGTTTTCATTCATGGTAGCTGCTGATGTTATGATTCATAATTAATATATTAAAGGGATTGATTTAGTCAGTCCGTATGAACAGCTGTAATTGTTTGTCTGATAATGAGCGACACAATAGCTGCTCTGTTCCTTTAACATTTACCTAGACCTGGGTTTTATTACACGCATGGATTTATTTTGTTTGCTTATAACAGGAAGAGCAAACACGAAGAATGCTGATTAGCTGGAAGGTGGTGTAAAAATGATCTTTTATATTGCTGTTTTCCATAGAAGCCTGCAGAATCGTTTGCATGTTGTTTTGCTTTCTTCACATATGCCTTTCACGCTCTCTGCCTGTGTTTTGCAATGCAAACAGAATGCAAATATGTTTCCTTTTTACTATTTTGAATCAGGCACTTCTAGTCAAAGGTTTGAAATAATTAAGCATTTATTGGATCAAAAATACAGTACAACACAGTGAAATATTGTTACAATTTAAAATAGCTGTTTTCTATGTGAACATCTGTTAAAATGTAATTTATTGCTATGATCAAATCTGAATTTTCAGCATCATTACTCCAGTCTTCAGTGTCACCAGTAAGATATAAAAAATTTTTTTTTCTGCATTAAACTGATTAAAAGTGACAGTAATGACATTTCTAATGTTACAAAAGATTTCTATTTCAAATAAATGCTATTTTGAACTTTCTGTTCATCTGTGAATCCTGAAAAATAAAATGTATCACAGTTTCCACAAAAAAAATGAAGCAGCACAACTGTTTTCAACATAGATAATAATCAGAAATGTTTCTTGAGCAGCAAATCAGAATATTAGAATGATTTCTGAAGATCATGTGACACTGAATACTGGAGTAATGATGCTGAAAATACAGCTTTGATCACAGGAATAAATTACAGTTTAACATATATTCACATAGAAAACAGTTATTTTCAATTGTAATAATATTTCACATTTTTGACTATATTTTCGGTCAAATAAATGCAGACTTGGTGAACAGACGAGACTTCTTTCAAAAAACCTTCCAATCCCAAACTTTGGCCTGCTAGTGTCTACAGTTGATAATACATGGAAACCACGATGCAGAGAGGTGTGTTTTTAACGTGATTCTCCTTTCATTGTCAGGTTGTTGATCGACTTCACCAAACAGACCAATGCCCCGCTGTGGTGGGGTTACTCGCTGGCGTTCCTGATGTTCGGCACTTCCCTCTTACAGACCCTCATCTTACATCAGCACTTTCAGTACTGCTTTGTCACAGGCATGAGGCTGCGCTCGGGAATCATCGGAGCCATTTACAGGAAGGTACACACTAGAAAGAATAAAGACTCACTCAGACCAGCACAAATCTATGTTCTGACAGGACCGGTTCATGCTGGTTAGTCTTTCCAGTGAGGCGACTGACCAAAAGTGGTGTGGGTTCAAGGGATTGTTGACTCAAAAATTTAAATTCTGCTGTCATTTACTCTCTCTTTCGTGGACCATTAAAGAAGATAATTGAATATTTTATATTAAATATAGATATCTTATATATAGATATATATTTTTTTGGATGTCAATGGACTCCTCATTCTTCAAAACACCTTCTTTTGTGTTACACAGAAGAAATAAATGCATAATACATACAAGTAATGCAATATTTAATGAGTAAATGATAACAACATTTTTGGCGAACCATATATTTTTAAGCACTTTATAGGAGTAAATAATTAGAACTATATAATTATTCAAAATGTTATAGTACATACAAATATTTCATACAGGGCTGGAACCTGTGGACATTTTTTTTCTGCCATGGGATAAAAGATCTCACAATTCAGATCTTGCAATTCAGAGATATTTATAAACACAGGATTGCATGACAAAAAGTCAGAATTTTGAGATAAAAAATTGCAGTTACTAGTTTTATTTTTAATTCTGAAACGAAAAAAATGGCCAGATACAAACTTGGAATTGCAAGAAAGAAAGTCAGAATCCTAAGATTAAAAAGTCGCAGTTAGCCTTTTTTATTGTTTATTCATTGGCGGAAATTATCTTCCAGATAGGAACCACATGAGTAAATGATGACAAAATGCAGGTTATACAGTAGGGTTTTAACAGTTCATTGATTATACTATAAACTGTACCTTTCCAAACTCAAATGAACTTTCCATGCTCTAGTATTACAGGTTTGACCATTTATTATTATAAATGTAGTTGGGTTCATACGGTCGAGAGAGAGCGTTGAGCCTCCAGGAGAACTCTAAACACTGATACTTGAGCTTATATCAACAGATACTTGCACTTGAATGTGTTATTTTTGTTATGACTATATTGCTGTGACTGTCAGAGTTACATTTACAATATAAGCATTAAACCTTCTGGCGCATGTTGTGAGATGAAGGCTGAATTACTTCACATTAAATACACATAACGCTGGAAAATATGCTTATTCTGTGTGACCGTACAGTTAGAAAGCATCGTTTGTTTTTTTATTTGCACTCACAGTTTAACAAGTATTTAAAAAATGCAATACAAAATTAGATGTGCAGAATAAATGAAACAATATATTAACTTCTGAAGCTGCATTTTAATGTTAATCCCAGCATGACATTGTGTTTAGGGTCACGATGACAGACGGTGATTTAAATTAACTCCAGCTTTTGTGTGATTTTGCCGTCTGGCCTCTGCTCTACTACTCTACTCCACATGAGTAAAAGAATAGAATAGAATAAAGATTTGTGTTGTGTGTGGTGTAGGTGTAGGTGTGACGGGTGTTCACACACGTGCACTTTTACCCAGATCTGCATAATAAGTTAAAGCTGCTGAACTCGTGGGTGTGAAATATTCCTGAAATTCTGCTTCATCACTGGATATTGCATTAGAAAAATCATTGAAATGCATCAACAGTTCAATGCAATAACTGCTTTGATATATACTGTGTTACTGAAGGGCTAGCATGTTCATGTAGCATGCATGTGTGAGATGTAGACGGCATTCCATATCACATCAAAGAAATCAAGTCCAAAACATAGTGCAAACTAGGGCTGCACGATATATCGAAAATATCGAAATATCGCGATATGCATATCGCAACGGCGTGCGATATTTGAATCATTTTAATAATAGGCTACTTAAATCAAAACGTTGCAAAAGGTCAACGTTTTAGTTCGACGCATATAGCAGAGAATTGTTTGTCGTTAAAATGAGTTAAGTGCAATAAGTTGCAGAAAACAACTCTTTGCCGTCTCGTCTTGCTGTCTGACTCTCACCTGAAGCGCATGCACAAGCCGCATCTCACACAGCGTCTCTTCGCGCGCACACACACAGAGAGAGACGCGTTTCAGACGGCGTGCGAACACAGAGTTGATTCGTCTTTCGCATCTCCTCCACCTCATGTTTGAACAGACACATACACACAGAATTATGTCAATAGTACCCGTCTCGATGATCATTCTCGTAAATGCAGCCGGTTATGTTTTAAATGAATGTAAACAGCTGAGAAAGAAATCAGACGTGTACAGAGAATTGCTTGATGTTAAAAAGAGTTATTAAGTGCAATAAGTTGCAGAAAACAACTCTTTGCCGTCTCGTCTTGCTGTCTGACTCTCACCTGAAGCGCACGCACAAGCCGCATCTCGCACAGCGTCTCTTCGCGCGCACACACACAGAGAGAGACGCGTTTCAGACGGCGTGCGAACACAGAGTTGATTCGTCTTTCGCATCTCCTCCACCTCATGTTTGAACAGACACATACACACAGAATTATGTCAATAGTACCCGTCTCGATGATCATTCTCGTAAATGCAGCCGGTTATGTTTTAAATGAATGTAAACAGCTGAGAAAGAAATCAGACGTGTATCATTATACTGGATCCGTGCAGTTGGATTTAAAGGTACAGCAGCCTATAAATACGTACTGCTGAATATGTCACTTCTGTATGGACCACTATCGTCAATTAGCATACAGTTTGGATTGGCGGTATGGTTCCGTTCTGGGCCTAGCATGGATGAGAGCAGGGAGAGCAGCGATAACCCCCCCAGGGTAAACAGAACAGAACCAACATAAATGTATTGCAGATATTGTTAAAGTTCAATAATGTTATGTGCACATTTTAGATTTAGTCTGATTCAAAGGAAAATCAGAAGGCTGAATCCTGACTGACAGAGGAGGAGTTGGGGATGGAGGAGGGTAATTAGCTATTGAGCAATGCGAAAACTGCTGATACTACTGAGGGAGCTTATATATGAATGCTTAGATAGGTGTCGTATTCCCATAGGTTGATGGGGATCATCTGAGAGTGACCTGCCAGAACTGACGCTACGCTAGATTAATGTTAATCAAACAACAAAACAGCTATAACAAAGATTAATCTAAATTTAATTCATACAGTGAACACTATGCAGTGTTTTTTTACACTTAATTATACATTTCTGTACCTGAATACTATTTATTTTATATATGCTTGTAAATTGTGTATTTGTTCTTTTTTCCTCTTTTTTCTTTCTTTTTTTTACTGACTGTTCACTTCCCTTTAATCATGTTTGAACTTTCTCAGACTACTGTGTTTGCTGTGGTATATGAAGAAGTACTTAAAGTGTGTGGAAAGCAAAGTTACAATGATATAAAATTAGTGTCATTCATTTTTTTGTCATTCACATTGATGTTAAAATTACATTTTCTGATTTGTGACATTACTTTTTATGTACTGCTAAAACACTGCTGGTCACTTTCAGAAGTTGTAGTGATTCTTTCTTTTCCAAAAAAGAATGTGAAACAAATTGGTTATATAATTTTAATTTTTAAATAT
>NW_015505385.1:182571-184953 GCF_001515645.1 Sinocyclocheilus grahami
CTGCTGGTCACTTTCAGAAGTTGTAGTGATTCTTTCTTTTCCAAAAAAGAATGTGAAACAAATTGGTTATATAATTTTAATTTTTAAATATTTTAAAATATAATTTAAATAGATTTTTCAAATTTTAAGCAATATCGTATCGCATATCGAATATCGCATTTTTAACAAGGTATCGCGTATCGCATTTCTTTTCAATATCGCACAGCCCTAGTGCAAACATTTGTTCATATCTTTTTTTAGTAGAAACTTTTTTAGGTTTTTATTACTCTGTTGGTTTAGACCTTCTGTGGAAGATAAGCTGCAAAGAAAGTCAGAAACATTAAAAAAATTAGCCTGTTACACTGTAAAAACTGTCCACGAAAATGTAATACAGGGTTATTTGCTAATTGTTTTCCAATTTAAATCCTAAATAGTGTTGTCGAAGTTACATTTTATGTATTTATTATTATTTATTACAGAATTTTTAATCATGTTAATGTGAATAATGGCTTTGTTTTTGCATTATGACAATAAAAATAACTATTTTGACACTGTTTTGGTTTGTGGAAACCTGTTTAACAACTACAGAGATATTATTATTATTTATTACTATAAACTTTAAATTGATTTGCTGATGACAAAATCTAGTTGAAATCGAAGTAGAAATTAAATTAGCAGTTGTTTTTGCATTATGGCAATGAAAATAAATATTTTTACAGTTTATGCTGGTTTGTGGAAACTTGTTTGACAACAACAGACATTATTTATTATTCTTTATCCACTTTAAATTACTTTGGCAGAAAATCAAGTTGCAAAGTAGAAATGAAATGATTAGAGGTTATTGGATTGTGACAATGAAAAATGAATATTTTTAGAATCTGTGCTGGTTTATGGAAACCTGTTTGACAACTGTTGAGATATTATTTATTATCATTTATTACTGAACTACTTTAAATTACAGGTTCAGAAAATAGAGTTGAAAGTGAAGTAGAAATGAAATTATTAGTTGTAATTGAATTGTGCCAATGAAAAGAAAGTTTTTACTGTATATGTTTGTTTGTGGAAACATGTTTGACAGCTACAGAGATATTAATATTTATTACTTTTTCTTTTTCGAATTTCTCATGAAAAATGTAGTTGAAATTGAAGCAGAAATTAAATTATTAGTTGTTTTTTGAATTGTGACAATGATTAAAACAAATTTGCAGTCTGTGCTGGTTTGTGGAAACCTGTTTGACTACTACAGAGATATTATTTATTATTATTTATTACTGAACATTTTTAGCAGCTGGAAATTGAATTAATGATGACTTTGTTGTTGTGTGGCATTTTATTACAGCTTTATTACTAACCTTTTTTGGTTGAATTATCATAAAAAAAGCTTGATAAAATCAATCTCAAATCAAAGTTAAAATTAAATTATTAGTTGTTTTGTATTATGAGAATGAAAAGAGAGATTTTTCCAGTTTATGCTGATTTGTGGAAGCATTACAGATTTGTTATTTATAATTAATCGCGATTAATCGCATCCGAAATAACAGTTTTTGTTTACATTATATATGTATGTGTACTGTGTATATTTATTATGTATATATATAAACACACACACTCATATACAATATATATTTTGAAAATATTTACATGTTTATACATTTATATGTTCATATTATTATGTTTTATATTATATATAAATATGTTTAATATATAAACATAAAATATTTTTCTTAAATATATACATGCATGTGTTTGTATTTATATATACATAATAAATATGCACAGTGTACACACATATATTATGTAAACAAAAACTTTTATTTCGGATGCGATTAATCGCGATTAATCGTTTGACAGCACTAAGTTATTTATTATTATTTATGACTTTTTCAGCAGCTGAATGCATACTGTGCAGCTTCTGACAGTCTGTGGTGTCTCTGCAGGCTCTGGCGATCACGAACGAGGCCAAGCGCTCGTCGACGGTGGGTGAGGTGGTGAACCTGATGTCTGTGGATGCCCAGCGCTTCATGGATCTCACCACTTTCCTGAACATGCTGTGGTCAGCGCCGCTGCAGATCATCCTGGCGCTCTTCTTCCTCTGGCAGGTACAGCGCCACACATTTCAATACATTTACACGCTTCCTCTACCTTCTGTTGTTCAAACGATAATCATATTCATACAGAATGTGTGGCAGGTTTTGTTCTTAAAAGAGATGGTGAATGCAAATCTTAAATGCTTTTGGCCATACAATCATGCATAGTTATTAGTGAAATAAATAGGCTTGACGGCTTTTAAAAGAGTTTTTTTTTTTTTTTACATTAAGGTATGTAAGATAACATGTCTTAAAAACCATGAACAAAACTGTAAAGAAAAGTAAAAGAACGGTTTGTGTTGAGTTATTGATTTCC
>NW_015505385.1:185757-205024 GCF_001515645.1 Sinocyclocheilus grahami
TATATATATAAACACACACACTCATATACAATATATATTTTGAAAATATTTACATGTTTATACATTTATATGTTCATATTATTATGTTTTATATTATATATAAATATGTTTAATATATAAACATAAAATATTTTTCTTAAATATATACATGCATGTGTTTGTATTTATATATACATAATAAATATGCACAGTGTACACACATATATTATGTAAACAAAAACTTTTATTTCGGATGCGATTAATCGCGATTAATCGTTTGACAGCACTAAGTTATTTATTATTATTTATGACTTTTTCAGCAGCTGAATGCATACTGTGCAGCTTCTGACAGTCTGTGGTGTCTCTGCAGGCTCTGGCGATCACGAACGAGGCCAAGCGCTCGTCGACGGTGGGTGAGGTGGTGAACCTGATGTCTGTGGATGCCCAGCGCTTCATGGATCTCACCACTTTCCTGAACATGCTGTGGTCAGCGCCGCTGCAGATCATCCTGGCGCTCTTCTTCCTCTGGCAGGTACAGCGCCACACATTTCAATACATTTACACGCTTCCTCTACCTTCTGTTGTTCAAACGATAATCATATTCATACAGAATGTGTGGCAGGTTTTGTTCTTAAAAGAGATGGTGAATGCAAATCTTAAATGCTTTTGGCCATACAATCATGCATAGTTATTAGTGAAATAAATAGGCTTGACGGCTTTTAAAAGAGTTTTTTTTTTTTTTTACATTAAGGTATGTAAGATAACATGTCTTAAAAACCATGAACAAAACTGTAAAGAAAAGTAAAAGAACGGTTTGTGTTGAGTTATTGATTTCCAAGAACCATCGAAATTCAAGACATTTCGTTTAAAATGGTAAATTTTCTTGTTAATAATGTTGTTGATCAGGGTTATTATCATTAATGAAACCTAATCTAAAACTATAAAAAAAAAACATCTTTGCTGTTTGAAATAAAATTAATTAATTGAAATAAAATACTGAAACTGCAAAATGTTAAAAATTTTTTAACTTGAAGTACTAGAATAACTAAAACTAAAGAAAATTCATACATAAATTAATTGTTAATAATAATAATAAATTACAAAAGTAATATGATGATAATAACAGCATTAATAACAAAAATCAGAGGGTGGAGGATGAGGAAGGTGATAAGTAATAATAGCAATAATAATAATAATAATAATAAATCAATAAAATAATAATAATAATAACAACAATAATAATCATAATGAACTCAATTAATCAGAAATTAGGGGGGAAACTTTTATTTAAAACTATATATATATATATATATTGTGGCATACAAGCAGACAATAAATAAATTATTATACATTAAATCAGAAGTACTGAAAATAATTAAATAATTTTCACTTTGAGAAAAAAAATTATATATACATACATATATAAAAAAGTGAGACAAAATTCTTTATTTTCTGCTTTTCTGTCAGCATCTGTCATATAGAACTACAGCAGAAAATAAATTTCCCTCGGTTTGAATAAACTGATTGGGCTCAGTTCATATTCAGAAGTGACCTACTTTAGAGGGTTAGTCTATGTTTCAGTAATTGGTTTTCTGAGTAGCTAATTCAGGCAATGCAAGTATCAAATACAAAGCATGATTTTGGGCTTTGGGTTTTTTCAGCATATAATCATATACATGCGGTTATTTGCTTATTTATGGTGTGGTAACTGTTTTATAAAAGCAATAAGGCATAACTTAGGCATACTGTATTGTGAATAACTGCCTAACAACTCCCTTCAGTCACTCGTGACTTATTCACAGTACAGCACGGCTTCTCGTACCTTATTGCTTACAAATCTGTTTATGTGCAGTGTCATGTAATGTGGTTATCAGCGTGTCATGTAATTAATGGTGTGTGTGTGCAGGGCATCAATCTGTCCGGCGGTCAGCGGCAGAGAGTGAGTTTGGCCAGAGCGCTGTACAGTGAAGTGGACGTCTATCTGCTGGACGATCCTCTGTCCGCCGTCGACGCTCACGTCGCCAAACACATCTTTGACAATGTCATCGGGCCTGAAGGAGCCCTCAAGGGAAAGGTATGTGCATGACTATTTCCGAGCCTGTTCCCTGAAAAGAATTTGGGTGAACTAACAGTGGTCAGCACAGTGGTCTCACATTGACCCGTGTATGTGATGCGCTCTCATCTGTCACAGTCAGACTGTAATGTGATTTAGCAGATCAGGGTAAAGCGATGTGCTGTTCCTATAACAGACGCGGATACTGGTGACCCACGGGATCAGCTTCCTGCCGCAGGTGGACAACATCCTGGTGATGGTGGACGGGCGCGTGTCAGAAATGGGCTCCTACCAGGATCTGCTCAAGCAGAATGGAGCTTTTGCAGAGTTCCTCAGAAACTACTCTCTCGAGGATATCATCGAAGTCGATGAAGTCACCGGTACATAAGAGAATTATTCATTATTTATTATACATATTATAAAATATGTTCTGATATATCTTTATATAAACATTTTTTTAGTTAGAATTTATTTATATATACATGTGTATTTAAATATAATATAAAAGTAGATATATAAGTTATATGTAATGCATTTTATAAAATATTTATTATTCATATATTTAGATTTTTTATTTATTTAGTTGTAATATATTATCAAGTATTTATAATTTGTACATTTATATATAATTGTATTTATTTATTCATTTGTAATACATATGAAATATTTGTTATTCATATATTTAGATAGTATTTATTTGTTTATAATACTCATTAAATGTTTATAATTGATATATTTACATATTTTTTATTTATAATTCATATTTAGGAATATTTAATATTCATATGTTTAGATTATTTAGAGTATTTATTTGTGTATAATACATATTAATAAATTGTTTATTTGTTTGTTGGTTGCTTATTTATTTCTACATATTATTCATTAAAATATTATTCATATATTTAGAAATAAAAAAATTATTTCAATTATTTATTACTTTCATTTTGATCTTATAGAAGTTCACTTTGACACTTAATGGTTTTTTCAGTTTTGTTGGTTGACAGATATTTCTAAATAAATATATGTATTTTTATTCATAATACATTACTTATTTGTAATACATATTATGAAATGTTTATTATTAAAACATTTAATTTTTATTTATTACTTTGTTTATTATTTTTATTTGTTATTATTTTGTTTATCATTTTTATTTGTTTATTTATAATTTATCATAAAATATTTATTTGTAATACATATTACAATGTTATCAAATATTAATTAAATTTGAATCAACTGTAACATATTAATGGGCTATTAAATATTAATTATGTATTTATATATTTGTTTATTTATTCATAATACATTTCTGATACATACTTGCTTTAGTTTTGGTCTTGCACTGTTTTTCTGACTTTGACTCCTGATGGTTTTTCAGTGTCATTGGTTGATGAGGAGGAGGAGGAGGAGTTTCCTGAAGATGCTCTCAGTAATCACACAGATATGGTGGATAACGAGCCTGTAGTCAACGAGGCGCGCAGACAGTTCATGAGGTACACATGCATTTTTAATGCCTCTCGCTCTGCCAGTTGCTTTGGCTTTGTGACTTCTGCTTTTACAAGCACTTCTCATGACAACAAATTTGGCTCTCGGCAAACTATGCTTTTATTTTTCCGTGACTTTATGATATACAATGCAATTTGCATGTTGTATTTCCAGTTAAAAACCACTTAATATCACATTCAGTGGAATATACAAAAGACATTTGGATGCTACTGAACTGCTATATTTATTCCGATTTGAATGTTCATCATCCTATAGATGCATGCATGTTACAGGATTAATACATTTGGTTTAAACAAAAAAACATTGGTTTGAACGAATCGTGTGAATCAATGACTCAGTAGCCCATTCATAGACAGAGCCACAGCCTGCGTCCCGATGTCCTAAATTCTATGTGATATTAGTAATTTTCAATACTATTTAGGGCAGATAGCCCTAGTTTTTTTTTATTTCATGACTTTTGTCTAAACTAAAATAACCAAAGCCCCATATTATAAAATGTTGATTGTAAGAAAAAAATTTAAGTGAAACATTAAAATATATAGTGCTGATCCTAATGGATTCTTTTTATTGTAATTTATAATATCATACATTTTGTTTTTGTTCATTTCCCTTTTTTATGCTATGACGTAACCAGAGCCCCATACAAAAAATATTCCCTTTCAAAATAATAGGCAATAAAATGTATAGTACCCATCCATAGTTTTTATTTCAATTTCAATTTTCCCTCATTGTATAAAATATTTATTGTAAGAAAAAAATATATAGTACCCAACCTTTCAATTTTAATTTTTAACTTCATGAATTGTGTCTTTATTTCCCTTTTTAATGCTATGAAATAACCAAAGCACCATTTTACAAAAAATTTATTATTAAAATTTTTATTTATTATTGAGAATGTTAAGCACTTGCTTTGACTCCTCTAGAGTGTCTTCTCAGGATGTGTGTGTGTTGTGTGTGTTGCAGGTGAAGTTTAAGGTGTACTGGGAGTATGCGAAGGCCGTGGGGCCGTTCCTGTCACTCTTCATCTGTTTCCTGTACGGCTGTCAGAGCGCCGCCTCCATCGGAGCAAACTTCTGGCTGAGCGAGTGGACGAACGACGCGCAGCACAACCGGACGCAGGAACAAGTGTCCATGAGGGTGGGGGTGTACGCCGCGCTGGGCATTTCACAAGGTACGGTCAGATACTCGGAGCGCAGAGCTAATGCTAATCTAACGAGTCTCGTCTGATTGTGTTATTTAACCAACCACAGAAATACTGACTGAACACCTGGTCATATCATTTCATTCACATCCACCATAAAGGGACAGTTCACCCAAAAATCAAAACAGTTCTGCTATTTGCACATCAAACCCACATGCTGCTTCACTGGAATGAAAAAGGAGAAATTATGAAGATTCACTCGCTTCTGTTAAAGTGACCATGTCTGTCAAACTTAATAAAACTCTTCTTAAGCATAAAGAAAAGACAGAACTTGCTCAGAATCTGTTATTCTCCATTCTGCGTATTCAAACTGGCGCATCATGTTTGTTTACATAAAAATAAAAATAAAAACTAGTCATGACTGTATGTCAAGGTCAAGAAATCTTGTAAAATATTAAATTATAATAATTATGTTGTAATTATATTGATTATGATATATACAATTATGTATTTATTATCATTATAAGTAAATATTAAAATGTTATTAATAGTTAACTTTTTATGACAAACAGGCAAGATTAGTTCAGGTTGTAAGATGCTGTGTGGTGCAACTCCACAAAAATGTGATATTTATGAATATTTACTGTAATATTCATAATATTTGCAAGAAGAAAAATACATTTCCTTTTACCTTTAAAAGAATATATTTTAAAAGCTATTAATGTGTACACTTGCCTGTCGGGAAAATGTGGCATTTGCCTGTTGGTTACAACAAATGACCAAATTTTTTATTTTTAATTTGAAGAATTTTGATGTTAACTTTAGTTTTCCTATAAAATAACCAAATCACAAACTACAGGGTTCTCAACAGCATTTAGACCAACATTTTGGTACCAGGGATCGTAAATAATTTTAATAATTAGTTATTTATATACCGACCCTTTTGTATAAAGTGGTATAATATGGTTTTGACAACTTTTATATAACGGATAGCTCCGGTCCTTGATTCTGATTGGCTGAGCCGCGTTCGAAGCTGTTGTAAATTACTCTACAAACACACACCTTTATTTACTTCTGTGCTACTCTGCAAACACTTTGTAGCAACCACAACTGTTTCTGAGGAACTACATTGTTTGGCGGAAGAATACTGTGTTTATTGATATCTTTACACTTTATTTGCTCGGTTTTATTTTGTGAAACCATACTACGTATATGGAATAACCGTGTTATAAAAGCAATAAGCCCCGTGAAGCCGTGGTTTACAGTGAATTTATAACAGCTCCGCGTCGTGCTGTAACAACGCCCCTTAGCTGTTATAAATTCACTGTAAACCACGGCTTCACGGGGCTTATTGCTTTCATACTACGTATATGGAATAACCGTGTTATAAAAGCAATAAGCCCCGTGAAGCCGTGGTTTACAGTGAATTTATAACAGCTCCACGTCGTGCCGTAACAACGCCCCTTAGCTGTTATAAATTCACTGTAAACCACGGGTTCACGGGGCTTATTGCTTTATGAAACTAATGTGAAAACAAAGTGTGCATAGCAAGAATTGTTAATTTCGTTAACGAAAGCTATTTGAAAACTATGAAAATATTCCCTGACAACCTTTTTTCCATGAGCATCATTACACTATAGTGACTATATTAACATGCAATATCGTTGACAAAAAAAAGACGAGACTAAAATGTAGTTTCAAAAATTAAAACTCTATATCCAAAAATGTTCTTGACAGGCCTCCATGTGTTTGAATTATTGGGGTTGCCAGATGAGTTAAAATCCCCAAATCAGAGCTTCTCTCTTAAAAAATAAACATTTTCTGCACAGTGTTTCAGTTTATCTTCTCAACCTGGCAACCGTTCACACATGCGTTCTCTGTAGGAAAAGCACAGATGACCTTAAAACATCGGCAAACGTACATTTTTTAAACACAAAGGTTGACTAAATATGATCAAAACTAGGCACATGTGTTTAAAAACGGACGTTTTTATCCTCTATTGTGAATACAGCTTTATTGGCCGATCGATCTTGTCACTGTACGGAAAAGAGCTGCATTAAGTTTCTCCTTTTGCGTTCCACTGAAGTGGAGGGAACAGTGATGCACCTGTCGTTTTTGTGTGAACTCGGCCCCTGTGTGTGTTTGTGTTGAGGACTGTGCTCTCGTTTGACTCCCGCTCTGTAGCTCTCCCGTATCCCACAATCCCCTGCAGGCGTGTGTAGTGTAGTGACGCTGTGCCCCTCCTCTGGTCTCTCTAACACAGGCGTCCTGGTTATGTTTTCCTCCTTTACTCTGGCTCTGGGGAAAATCCAGGCCGCACGCAAGCTGCATCAGACCCTGCTGGACAACAAATTTCACACGCCCCAGTCTTTCTTTGACACCACCCCCATAGGCCGGATCATCAACCGCTTCTCCAAGGACATTTACGTGATCGATGAGGTCCTCCCGTCCACCATCCTCATGTTCCTGGGCACCTTCTTTGCCTCTCTGTCCACCATGATTGTTATCATTTGCAGTACGCCCATATTCGCGCTGGTCATTGGCCCTCTGGCTTTGATTTACTTCTTTGTGCAGGTATTTTTGCCCTTTTTTGCAGCTGTACTCTGATTCTGGATGAAAGCGGGATAACGTTTGCATTTCAGTTCCCTTTCGAGGAGTATTTGAGCGTGTGCTTTCCAGGATTTGGTACAGAGAGTCAGTCTGTGTAACCTGTGTGATTTCTTCCTCTGTACTTCCTCTATGTTTATTTGGCTTTGTTCAGACAGCGGGTAAAATCTGATTTCTTAGTTGTTGTTTTGGGGTTTTTTGAACAATTAAAATAACAAACGTAAACAGTCTCTTCTTCGATTTAAATTTATTCTGTCAATTAGGACACATCGTGTCAATATAAAACCACACAAAGTGTTATTATTACTCTACAGCTGTCATTCTTGCTCATACACTGCAAAAAATTATTTTCTTAGTGTTTTTTTTAAACATTCATCTGCTTTTAATGCAAATAAACAATGAACTAATTTTATTAGGACTTAAATAAGATTTTTCCAGAAAGTATTTTTGAATTTTTATCATATGGAATTTTAAGACATCTTATGGAATTTTAATTAGTATATTAATTTTAATGTTTTTTTTTTTTTTTACATTTTCTGTGTTATTTAATTCCATGTCTAGAAAAGCAAATTGACTTAAAATGTTAAGTCTTTCATTTTTATATCAAAAGTAAGCAAGTTTAAGCCCAAAACAAGAGAAATCATCTGTCAATGTGGAGAAAAATAAACTAGTTTTCACTTTGAATTATTAAGTTTATTTTTCTAACCCTAAATTATATATATATATATATATATATATATATATATATATATATATATATTGTAATAATAATAATTTATTATTATTATTATATAATTAACTTTCTGCAATAATTTATAATCTGTCAGTTGTGGTAAAAAAATTTTTTTTTTTTAATTAATTTTGCTGCTCGAGAAACATTTCTAATTATTATCAATGTTGAAAACATTTGTGCTGCTTCATATTTGTGTGGAAACCATCATACATTTTACTTTTCAGGATTCACAGACTAATAGAAAGTTCAGAAGAATGGCATTTATTTGAAATAGGAATTTTTTTGTCACATAATAAATGCAGCCTAGATAATCAAAAGTAGGCATTTCTTTC
The DNA here is from genome assembly GCF_001515645.1 of Sinocyclocheilus grahami. Lineage (NCBI taxonomy): Eukaryota > Metazoa > Chordata > Actinopteri > Cypriniformes > Cyprinidae > Sinocyclocheilus > Sinocyclocheilus grahami. The sequence goes on from NW_015505385.1 coordinate 194,109, forward strand.
TTACCGACCCCAAACGTTTGAACAATTCTTCATCTAAGCTACATTAAATTGTGAATGTTATAGTCATTTGAATGTTGAATTTCTCACAAGCACAACTTTCACAACTTTCACACGAGTCTGTTTCTCTCCTAGATGAGCGGACACGGTGCCGGCCTCTGTCAGTATTACACACACACACACACACACACACACACACACACAGGTTTGTTTTTGTGAAAAGTGGGGACTCTCCATAGGCGTAATGGTTTTTATACTGTACAGACCGTATATTCTATTGTCCTACACCAACCCTACCCCTAAACCTACCCCTCACAGGAGACTTTCTGCTATTTCAGATTTTCAATACACTCCATTCTGTGTGATTTATAAGCGTTTTGAAAAGTGGGGACATGGGGTAATGTCCTGAAAAGTCACCTTCTCCTTGTAATACCTATGTCATACCTTTGTGATTATACAAATGTATCCTCATTTGTCACAAAAACGCGCACACTCACACACACACACACACACACGCTGTCTGAAGTGCTTGTCTGAAGCAGCCGTGAGCAAGCGAGGGCCGACCCCACTAACCCGTGTGCTGCCCCTTCAACAGGTGCGCTGATTCTGGCCAACTGTTTACTGTGTCGGGCGTACAGCATGCTGAAGGCAGCCCACGAGACGCACCTCCACATGCTCCACGCCATTCTGAGGGCCCCGCAGGCCTTTTTCGAGGCCACACCCTCGGGGCGGGTCTTGAACCGCTTCAGCAAAGACGTGGACACAATAGACTCTGTCATTCCAGACAATATTGATATCTGGATGCGCACTTTCTGGTACACAGTAAATGTGCTGATCGTATGCTCTGCCCTCACCCCTATGTTCCTCATAGTCATAGTGCCGTTAATGCTGTTCTATTGGTGGGTCCAGGTAAATAGGAACAAGTCTGCTAACTCATTAATACAGCATGCTAACATGTGTTGTTGTTGTTATGTTCTAGCTGCATTATCACTGCCGTAGTGTTGTAGTTTGACACCGTGTGGTTTGGTCATTCGGTTGTAGCGCACTCAGGGAGTCGCTCTCTGATTGGTTAGTCGTGGCTGTTCTTTACCGAATCACCTCCTTGAGTTTCTAAGAACTTCCTAGAAACGTACAGTAACAGAGCTTACATGAAACACGCAGTATACCACAAATCCTTGCGTTTTAGTTTTAATTAATATTGTACATTATATTAACAGTATAATAATTTGAGTCAAAAGTGTTATTTTATTATTATTATTATTATTATAATTATATATTTTACTAAGATTTATTATTGCTATTATTAAGAATGTTAGCGACAACAATAATAAATTATAGCAATAATTAGTCATTTGTCAAATGATATAATACTGCTGCTAATTATAGTAATGATGATAATTATTAATAAATATTGCAGTCAGTAATTACTAGTATATCGTTATTTACTGTCATTACAATCATTTATTATTGTTATAATAAAATATTACAATAATTTGTTAAATGATATGCTATTAATACTATTACTAGTAATGATAATAATAATTCATTTTAGGATATAATTTAAAACATTATTAGAGTAAATTATTATTATTATGTAATTATATGTTACTGCAATAAATTATTATAAATAATAATAATTATTATTAACAGTAATAGTAATAATACATTTTTGCAGTAATTTATCAAATTATATAATATTGATACTACTACTAGTATTAATTATATTTGTTACTATATAGTTTACTAAATTATTATTAGTAGTAAATTAATGTATTAAATGATTTAATGCTGCTGCTACTAATACTATTACTAATTGTTATTATTATATAATTTAATTAAATGTTGCAATAAATTAGCATCATGATTAATATAAAGTAGTAGTAATAAAAATAATTATTATTTCTATTAACATTATTACAATGTAATTAAATTATGGCAACAATGTATGATTATTATTTATTTATTAATATATTTTATTAAAGTGTATATGAGTTTCTTAGTACTTTGGCATATAGTTAACAGTATATTCCCTGTAGTCACAGCAGCAAAGTTCATATTCCATATTATCAATCATAATACGAGAAGAATGATTAGTTATTTTGAAAAGTAATAAAGGCAGGTAAAGAACAGCCTTTTACTGTAGAGTTAGCTTTGCAGGAGTAGAAGTTAATTCATTTGTCTTCTACTGAACATGGTTTGAAGTGTTTTGCTGTGCTGTATCTCATCACTTCATCAGCCTAATCTCCATTCGCATTACATCAGCTTTCATGCTGTGTGCTCCTCTAACACTAACAGTGTAGCGTGTAGCTGTCAGTACTAATGCTAGCGCAATAACAGACAGGACTTTTAACTTGTTTTCGTAGTTATTTTAATGAAAGAACTGGGGATGTGAGGGTGCAATAAGAGTCCACGAGTAAGAAGTGGATTTGGTGGTGTGTCCCGCTGTTAAAGGAATAGTTCAGACAAAGATGAAAATGTGTTCACCCTCCGGCCATCTAAGATGTAGATGAGTTTATTTCTTCATCAGGTTTGGAGAAATGTAGCATTGCATCAGTGTCTCAGCAATGGATGCTCTGCAGTGAATGGGTGCCGTCAGAATGAGAGTCCAAACAGCTGATAAAAACATCACAATAATCCACAAGTAATCCACACCACTCCAGTCCAGCAGTTAATGTCTTGAGAAGCCAAAAGCTGTGTGTTTGTAAGAAACAAATACTTTAAAAACTTTTTTGAGATGTTTTTAACTAAAATTCAATCCCTAATCCATAATAACGCTTCCTCCAGAGAAAAAGTGGTCTGAATCAGGAGAGAAATCTGCACAGATCAAGCACCGTTTACAGCCCAAAACAGCTCTAAACAAATATGATGTGAGAGACAACAGGAGATGGATTTTTTTCACTGGAGGAAACATTATAATGGATTAGGGACTCTTATTTTATATAAACAAACACACAGCTTTTGGCTTCTCAAGACATTAACTGCTGGACTGGAGTGGTGTGGATTATTGTGATGTTTTTATCAGCTGTTTGGACTCTCATTCTGACGGCACCCATTCACTGCAGAGCATCCATTGCTGAGACACTGATGCAATGCTACAATTCTCCAAATATGACGAAGAAACAAACTCATCTACATCTTGGATGACCTGAGGGTGGGTGAGCACATTTTCAACGAATGTTAATTTTTGGGTGAACTGTTCTTTTAACTTATTACTAATATTTAGGCTACTGACAACATAGTGTTAAATTCTGCTTAACCAGTTCAGATTCTAATTACAAGTAGATGAAAGAAAAACAGCATTACAGTGATAACAAAAATAGCTTGTAACATCTGATACTGTATAATAATTTTTTTTTTTTAAGATAGTGTTTCAGATGTTTATGGGCCTTTGGTGTCATTTCATTAGGCTTGAACAGCAGTTTTGGTCTAGTCATTCTACTGTGATTCTCAAGATATTTTAGGTACTAAAATTCCAATCTCTCATTGCATAATTTTAACTTGGTCTTGCATCCCTCCTGATTGTCTTTTAATTTCACATACGTTCTCTCTTTTACGTATTGCTTAGGCTTTGCATGGCTTTCTATATTTTCTGTGCGATGACTAAATGAATCACTTGCTGCATGCAACCAAAATATCAAATGCACACTCTTTTAAATTCTCATTGATTTCATTATAAACACAAACTCAGGAATGCACAAAGCCAAACCAAACACTACAACATTATGATAGTGTTTGATCCCGTTTACATTTGATCCCTTAATGTGAATATTTGAATGTTGAATATATCATGTATTCTGAAAAGTTGTTTGATGACTGATTAAAAGTGAGGATTCTAAAAACTAAATTCAGTTGTAAATTAAAAATAAAAAATTGGACATTGTGGTTTGTCTGAACGAAGGCATGTTTGGATTATCTAGAATCACATACAGTTTATTATAGGTAGCAGTATTTGATATTCGGAAGAATTTTGATTATCATATTCAGATTTAATCCTATAGCTTTTTAAAAGACTGTTTTTGAGGGAAATTATTTATCAAGGACACATTCAATTGATCAAAAGACATTTCTAATGTTACAAAAGATTTCTATTTCAAATAAATGCTGTTCTTCTGAACTTTCTATTCCTCAAAGAATCCTGAAAAATCAAATGTATCACAGTTTCTGCACAAATATGAAGCAGCACAACTGTTTTTAACATTGATAATAATCAGAAATGTTTCTTGAGCAGCAAATCAGCATATTAGAATGATTTCTGAAGAATCATGGGATGCTGCACTGAAGACTGGAGTAATGCTGAAATGGTTTACTGTATTTTTTATCAAATAAATGCAGCCTTGGTGAGCAGAAGACACCTCTGTCAAAAGCTGACCCCAAACTGTATCACGTATAAGACAAAAGAGTAGTTACCATTAATATTTGCATTGGAGGACAAACTGAAAATGATTTTATAGAATCTTTTGGCCACCATAAAATCATTTGCATTAATTTTTCTCTTGTTCAAATTTATGTCATAAATTAGTTAGTAGTAAACTGACCAAACATTCCTATAGAGTTCAGACAAACCTGCAATATTAAGTCCTTGTGCTTGACTTTTAATGCATAACTTTAAAGCCTTAATTGAAAAGACTTGCTCAGAAAAAGCAAGAAAATTGCATGTTGCCAGTCAAATCATGAGACCACTGTTTTCTGAATCCTTGCTCATTTGTATATTTATGAATGTCTAATATTCCTATTTTATGCCATGCATATATATGATGTTGTTACTGCTGCTCTGTTGTTGTGATAGCAGATTGTTTATTTCTCTCCCTGATTTCCTCTGTAGAGATTTTATGTAGCCACGTCTCGGCAGCTTAAGAGACTGGAGTCTGTCAGTAGGTCTCCTATATATTCTCATTTTTCGGAGACCATCACAGGCACTAGCGTGATCCGAGCCTACGGGCGAAACGCTGCTTTTGTTCTCATGAGCGATATGAAAGTGGATGAGAACCAAAAGAGTTACTACCCTGGTATTGTTTCCAACAGGTAGGTTTGGTCTCGCTCTCGTTTGGATGCATGCATTTCCTCATGCATGTTTTTTAACACTTGCTTTTTTCGGGAAATGTCTTTGAGGGTCGTGTGAGTCGTAACGGTGTTGTGTTTGGATGCACACAGGTGGTTGGGGGTTCGCATCGAGTTTATCGGCAATTGCATTGTGCTGTTTGCTGCTCTGCTTGCTGTGATTGGGAAGGACAAACTCAGCCCCGGATTGGTCGGTCTGTCCGTGTCATATGCTCTACAGGTAAAATCACACTCATTATGTACTGTATAATCATGTGTGCGCTCAAGTAACATATGCCTTTAGATGAGTAAAAGATTGAACTGCTTAAATCATAATGCTGAGCAATAGTTCTCATTAGATATAGTTTTTACTGTATTTTATTATAACTGCATCTCCTGATGCTCAAAAACGTATCGTAGGACTTACGAGAAATATTTACATTTACACTGTACCAGTAAAAAGTTTGAAATGATTGTTTTTTTTACTTTTACTTCAGCTTATTTGATCAAAAATACTTTACTGTCACTTTTGATCAATTTAATGCATCCTCGCTGTTTTCATCACTGATAATAATCAGATCATGTGACACTGAAGACTGGAGGAATGATGCTGAAAATTCAGATTTGATCACAGGAATAAATTTAAAACTTGAAACTTGAAAAACTTGAAACTTGAAATAGAGGAGCATAAGCAATTCATCACAGAGTCAACAATATTCACACGATACGATGCCACGTTTATTATAACGCTAGATTATGAAAAAGAGAAATGCATCATTTTTTGTGCAAATAAAATCTGCATCAACAATTGTTATTTCTGCTGAATAGGTCACAATGTCTCTAAATTGGATGGTGAGGATGACCTCTGACCTCGAGAGCAACATAGTAGCAGTGGAGAGAGTGAAGGAGTATTCAGAGACGCAGACTGAGGTAAACATACAGTAGAATATAATCCACCGTCATCATATAATCATTATCTTAGGGTTAAGAAATCATTTGCATGAGCAAGACTTTGAATATCAGTATTAAATCTGGTCCACTTTGCAGTTTACTCTGCACACAGACTGCTCAATAGACAGCAAGAGTTCATTGTAAATCATTGAAATCGAACCCGTAGGCTCCATGGATAGTGACGGACAAGCAGCCTCCTCCAGACTGGCCTCCGAAGGGAAACGTGGAGTTCGTAGACTACAGCGTGAGGTATCGCGAGGGACTGGACCTGGTGCTGAGGAACATCTCGCTGAAGGTCGAAGGAGGAGAGAAGGTGAGGAGCGTCACCATTGACCTGCTTTAGATCATTCACAGCACAGAAGCATTCTTCTCAGCTAAAGCATCATTTAGTCTATTTCAGGTACTGTTACTTCACCCAGTATACTGTAAAAAGTGATGTTAAAAGGCACAATGGTGCATTATTATGATTATCATGTGATTTTTTTTTCATATCACAGTGATTGCTAAAGCATTCACACATCTATGAAGAAGAACATTAAAGAATCAGAACATTTGCAAATATTTGGCATGAATTATACTCATAATTGCATTTAGCATATTGTGTCATTTTGAGTTTATATCTCATAATTATGGCTTTTTTCTCAGAAATGCACATTTATATTTTGCAATTTTGAGTGTATATCTCATAATTATGACCGTTTTCTCAGAAATGCACATTTATATCTTGCGATTTTGAATGTGTATCTTATAATGATGACTGTTTTCTCAGAATTGCGCATTTATATCTTGCACTTTTTGAGTTTATATCTCATTATGACTTTTTTTCTCATAACTGCACATTTATATCTTGCAATTTTGAGTTTGTATCAATTTTTTTTACCATTTTCTCAGAATTGCATTTATATTGTGTAATTTTGAGTTTATATCTCATAATTATGGCTTTTTTTCTCAGAAATGCACATTTATATCTTGCAATTTTGAGTTTGTATCTCAAATTTTTTACAGTTTTCTCAGAATTGCATTTATATTTTGCACTTTTTATTTTATTTTTATTTTTTATTTAATTTTATATCTCAGTAATTTTATGGAAGGCTGTTTCCACCACAGGAAAAAAAAAGAAAAGATAACTGCTAAAAAAGATTTGTGCATTTATATATTGCAATTTTGAGTTTATATCTCATAATTGTGATTTTTCTCAGAACTGCATATTTATATCTTGCCATTTTGAGTTTATATCATAATTATGATCATTTTCTCAGAATAGCGCATTTATATCTTGCAGTTTTGAGTTTATATCTCATAATTATGACTTTTGTCTCAGAATTGCACATTTATTTCTTGCAATTTTGAGTTTATATCTCATAATTATGACTTTTTTTCTCAAATGCACATTTATATCTGGCAATTTTGAGTCTATATCTCACAATCATGATCATTTTCTCAGAATAGTGCATTTATACAGCAGTTTAATTCAAATTTGGATTATTTTATATTTACAGTATTTAAATATATATCTGATATTCCCATAATTATGACCACTTTCTCAGAATTGCGTATTTATATCTTGCAATTTTGAGTTTATATCTCATAATTATGATCATTTTCTAAGAAATTCACATTTATATCTTGCAATTTTGAGTTTATATCTCATAATTATGACATTTGTCTCAGAATTGCACATTTATATATTGCAAGTTTGAGGTTATATCTCATAATTATGATAATTTTCTCACAATTGCACATTTATATAATATAGAATCTTAAATACTGTTGGACTTCCCTTCTTCTCCGTGACAAGCGTGCGTCAGAAACAGAAAATGTTTTGTTTCCAGGCATTATTTCTGGGTTCCTTTATGCAGCACATAAGCAGTGTTGTGAAATGTAACCAGCTGATGAAAATACAGCATTCTAAGAATCCAAGTCATTCATAATAAGGTGTCTAGAATCATTCTGTGTATTTTCAAGCGCCCACGATACCATGCATGTCTATATTCAGCACACGTTTGTGTATGATGCTCTGAGTTCCTAACTGGTGGCGTGTCGCTCTTCAGATCGGTATCGTGGGACGGACAGGTGCCGGAAAGTCCTCCATGACTCTGTGTCTGTTCCGTCTCCTGGAGGCGGCGGATGGAGAGATCGTGATCGACGAGGTGAAGATCTCTGAGATCGGCCTTCATGACCTCCGCTCCAAACTCACCATCATCCCTCAGGTGGCTCTTTTGGCTTTGTTGGCGGTGATGCATCTGTTTTAATTTAAGCGCAGCTTGGGTATGGTGTTTACTGCTGTATTAGCATTGCGCTCATGATGGGTCAGCAGAAAAAGCTCATTTCCCCATTCAGAGCCATAAAGCAGTTGATAGAGATTTTGATGCCAAAGCACCTTCAGGCTCACTAAACGCTGGCTAATTAGCCTGTTATAAGCTAATGGCCTGTTAGCTCGTGTCCAGATTATTAACTTTGGGCTTTTTTCCTGTTGTTTGTTTTCTCTAGTAAAACCTGTCCTTAACCTCATTTCACCTTTTAACAGTTGCTAAAATGCTGCAGTGTTTTAATGTGTTTTGCTCAGCACCATTCACTGTTCACAGCTCAACAGTAAGGATTTTATATGCTAGCCATGACAGGACAGCAGTTTTATTCACATTTTTAATTAAAAACAGTATTCAAATATATAGTTCAATATATATAAATGTTGTTATATTTTCTTTTTTCTTTCATTTGCATTAATAGCAGGAGTTTTGCTGCTTATATCATTTAATTTTAATTTATTATAATTATGATTTTATATTTTATTCAATAAGTAACTTATTTATTTCACATCTATAAGTTCATAAACAATACAGCGTTTGTTAAATATTGAGTTTTAATACAGTTAAATGTTACATTTTCTTTTTAATTAATTTGTATTAATAGCAGGAAATTGTGCCACTTATTTAATTTATAGTTTATTATAATTGTATATATTATTTAGTAAATAACTATAAATTCAGCAGTACAGCATTAGTTAAATATTTAGTTAAAAAAAAGTTAAATGTTGAAAATATTTTTGAAATCAAATATGTATTTAATCAATTGCCATTAAAAGCTGGACATAGTACCACTTATATTGTCATTTTTTATTGATTATAATTGTATATATTATTTAATAACATATTATTTAACTGTGACAGCTATAAATTCAATTCAACAATACAGCATTAAGTAAACATTGAGTTCGGTAAAGTTAAATATTTTTTAAATCAAATGTATGTTAATGTCAATTTTCTGTTTTTAAATGAATTTGCATTAATAGCAGGAAATCATGCTGCTTATATTATTTAATAATAATGTATATATATATCGTCGAGTCCTGCCATTCACATTGATTCATGTTGATGATAAATAAATGCTGTTTTTCTCCAAATATAAGTGAGTTTTGGTTATATATGTTTTGTGCATCACCGTATCTGACGGAGCAGTGTGTTATGTGTTATGTGATATGTGTTTGTAGGAGCCCGTCCTGTTCTCCGGGACTCTGCGGATGAACCTCGATCCCTTTGAGAAATACAGTGATGAAGAAGTGTGGAAAGCACTGGAACTCTCTCATCTGAAGAGGTTTGTCAGCAACCAGACGTCCAAGCTCGACCTGGAGTGCTCCGAAGGAGGAGAAAACCTCAGGTACAAGCAGGAGCAATACAGCAATATGGGCTGTGCATATTCACAAAACAATACTGTTATTTTAACCATCTGCTGCTGGTCGGTCATTTTTGACTGGTTGTTTTGGTTGTTTACAATCTTTTACTTCTTCAGAATGGTACAAATCTTCAAAGGTTTTTCACTTGATGTGTGAACATAAACATGAAAAAAGGGCTAATTGTCGATTATTCCCTTGAAATTGTATTTGCGATTATTAATTACGATTATCACAATTTACATTGAATGATGTTTATACCATTGTTTGATGCAACTGCATGCCGTATATTGTTATATGAAAATAAACAAGCTGAAAACACTCTAACTGAAAAACCTTTAGTGCTTTTCTATAGTATTAAGCCTCAAATGTCAACTAAACATCGGATTGGTTTCTTCTTTAAATTATAAAAAAGTAAAAATATGAATGGTATTATAAAGTCATACTAAAACTAAAATTAAAATAATGGGAAAAACCCTTAAGATAACATGTAGAAAGAAATGCATCATAAGCACACAGAATAACATAAGTGGACTTTGAACGATTACGTAATTGTGGCATCCATAATTGTAATCGCGATTAGAAATTCGATTAATTGTGCAGCCCTAACATGATTTGAAAAGGTTAAATGATCTTGGAAAAAAAAGAGTCACACTTGTCCTGCGAATTCTAATGAAAACCTTTGGTACTGCGTCCAAACAAATTCGTACTTTTTTAATCTAAAGAGAAATCTTTTTTTTTTTTTTGTCAACCTCAAATTTGGAACACAACTTAAGTTATAGCTTTGTTTTTCAAACAGTTTCAAACTTAAACATGTTTTGTAAAATATATATTTTCATGTAAAATTTTAAAATAGTATATGCATTTTTTATAATAATAAACTTCTATAACTTTTTTCTGCTAGCGTCGTCTTGAAAAAGAGACAAAACTCGAGTCTGTGCTTCAAAACATTTAAGATTTAATACATATAATTATAATTTGAATATAATAAATATAATTTTTTTTATTTTATTTAATATAGATAATTTAATATAAATTAGTACAATAAAGTCCCCTAAAAATACAAAATATAAAAAAAAAATAATAATAATAAAATTAAATAGTACATTATTTTCAGTTAGATAGATAGATAGATAGATAGATAGATGATAGATAGATAGATAGATAGATAGATAGATAGATAGATAGATGATAGATAGATAGATAGATAGATAGATAGATAGATAGATAGATAGATAGATGATAGATAGATAGATAGATAGAT
>NW_015505385.1:205057-230021 GCF_001515645.1 Sinocyclocheilus grahami
AGATAGATAGTAGATAGATAGATTGATAGATGATAGATAGATAGATAGATAGATGATAGATAGATAGATAGATAGATAGATAGATAGATAGATAGATAGATAGATAGATAATTGGACTGCCACAAAAGCAGCATCAGAGGGTTCAGGCAAAAAATACTAAGAACATTAAAATCATCTAGCCCTAGTTCATGCATAATTTGTTCCTCTATATTTGCTGTAAGTGTGATGCATTATGAGTGTATTTATGTACAGTATAGCGCGTTATGAATCCTGTGTTGTTGTGTGTTCAGTGTGGGTCAGAGGCAGCTGGTGTGTTTGGCACGAGCTTTACTGAGGAAGACCAGGATCCTGGTCCTGGATGAAGCCACGGCTGCCGTCGATCTGGAGACGGACGATCTCATCCAGTCCACCATCCGCACACAGTTCGAGGACTGCACCGTTTTCACCATCGCTCACAGACTCAACACCATCATGGACTACACCAGGTACATCAAATCACATCTGCAAACACAATTCTTGTTTCTTACTACATTTGAGCTGCAGATTCCAAAAATACGGTCTGCTTTGCTGGACCACGTCACATTTTGTTCCACAAATAATATGATGCATTTTATAGCATTTTTGCATTTGATGATCGTTTGTAGGATGAAGTAGTCTTGAAATTATGATTTAATTTTCAGTTTATATCTAAAAAAAAATTCAAAATTGTGAGAAAAAAGTCAGAATTGCGCGACAAAAAGTCTCAATTATCTATTTCTTTATTAATTGGTGGAAATGCAATTCCATACAAAAGTGATTTAATTCGAGAGCAGCGAGAGATTTTCTCTTTTATTGTTTGAATAACATTAATGACAGCAGCAGGTTTATTAGGCTGCTGTCACTTTAAGACCTAATGCACGGATCTAATATACTGACACTCATGCATTGCATTTTCTTTCTCAACTATTTACCTTCACTTAAGACATAAACAGCTGTGTTTACAACTCATAAGTGTGTACAGTACAACTCACTCATTGGGTTCAAGCCCAATAAGGCATGTCTAGCGGTAAATCACCAACCCATATCATTCTTCTGAAGGCGCTTCATGTGCGTTTCTCTTGTGACAGAGTGCTCGTTTTGGACAAGGGACAGATCGCAGAGTTCGACACACCGACTAACCTGATGGCTCAGAAAGGAATCTTCTACGGGATGGCTAAAGACGCGGGTCTGGCGTGAGCCGCTATGCTGTAAACCGCAGTGCCTTCACACAGTATCACACACACACACAATGCCAGTGAATGTAATGTTGTTTGGTTTTTACTCAACAGCGAAAGCTACATCTAGGATCTTTTATTGTTTTTACATTATTGTTGTTTTTTCTATGACTACAGTGCCACTGTTACTGAATGAGTCGTTTCATGATGAAGCAGTCTATTTTTGTACTGTATTATTTAAGTCACTTTTTGAAGTTGTTCAATAGGGAAGATTTCTGCTCAGTTACATGCGTGATTCCTTTTGTAAACCAAATCTGTAAAAACTTGAATTCTGTTACCAGAATTGGAGTATTGTTGCATTTATTAAAAAAAAAAGTAATTTCTATGTGTATTTTGGAAATTCTGTGTCCAAAAGCCGTTTAGATTTTTTCATTACACTCATAAACTTCATTTTTGTAGTGACATACAGCAGGAAATTGTGCCACTTTTATATTTTAGTTTATACATTTTTAAGTGCATTTACATTTAGAATTAATTGTGATTTATCAATATATTATTTAATAAATAACTCATTTTTAATATATTTTTTTTTAATCTCTGACAGCTATAAACTCATAAACAATACAGCATGATAGTGAATTTTTCATAATTTTGAAAAAAAAAACTTATTTTATGCTAACCACCTATTAATTATAATATTACTACTTGTAAGTATTATTATTATTACTATTCTTATAATATCATTATACTATTATAATAATAAATAAAAAAAGTAATACTTTTTCTATGTGTGTTTTGCAAGTTTTTTTTCTTTTTCCAAACTGGTTTTAACTCGTTTTTGACCAGAGTAGCAATCATAAACCTCTATTTTCAGTGACAAAAGGCACTCGATAGCAGGAAATTGTGCCACATTTAAATTTTCAAATTTATTACAGTCATAATTTATAGATATTACTTAATAAATAAACTCATTTAACTGTGACAGCTAATATATATATATATATATATACACACACACACACACACACACACATATATATATATATATACAGTATATATATATTCATAATTTTGACAAAACCTCATCTATGCTATAATTATAATTTCATATTATCAGTGCATAATGGTTTTCACAGTTTTGATATAAACTACTGATATAAAGAGAGGACATTTTATAATTTTTTCCCATTTTATATATTTGTTTATTTTAAATTATAATTTGTTATAAATATAGTTTAATATATTGTTTAATAATCGTGGCAGCTATTAATTCACATACAGCATTGCTTTGTTGTTGTTGTTTTTAGAATTTTGACAACATTTGATCTACAGTATCCCAATTAATCATAAATACATTTTAATATACTCTTGTCAAAAAAAGCTGATTTGGTTTTTACTACAGTTTTTGACGAGTAGTGATAATAAACGTCCACTTTCACTAAAATAAAATGAAATAGATGGTCATAAACCCAGTTAAATTAACTATAGATTTTATAGATGTAATCTATTTTTAAATAAAATTTTAAATAAGTTCAGGTGAAGTTGAAATGAAAGAGGAATTCAGAAGTGTATTGTTTACTGACATTTATTGCTCATTTCTAAAACAGCATGAAAGATAAATGTCTGTTTCCTAAAAATAATATTAAAATCTCTTCATCAGTATGAATGCATAGAGTGAACTGAAGTAGATTTGAACCTGAATTCAGTGTCTGTAGATGTAAATCATAACTGACCACTAGAGGACGTTCCTCAGCGTCATCATATCGTCTGTAATAAAGCACATGAGCTTTTCTGATTCTTCAATTGAGCCTCAACAGAGACAAAACATTAACTAATGTGCTTCATGATTGAATCACCTCTCTCTGAGGACACTTGTGGTTTTAGGAATTGGCTTGAACACATCTAATGTTGAACTGTTGAAACTTTGAGGGCTCATAGTGTGAATGTATAAAAATCTGCCGCCATAGATGCAACATAAAGCGGGTCAAAGGGTGTCATTCCTCTCATTCTGGACGCAGCTGCTGTCCGTCTCCTCTGAGCTCCACTGACTGCAAATCTGAAGATCTCAAGGGCCGTGCCAAGCAATGAAACAGATTTGATTTAACCCTCATAATCTGTTAAGACTGACTTGACTACATTTACATGTAAAGATAGGAAAATATACACTACTGTTCAAAGATTTGGGGTCAGTAAGATTTTTTTTGTTTTTGAAAAACGTCTCTTCTGCTCACCAAGCCTGCATTTATTTGATCAGAAATACAGTAAAATTTGTGAAATATTATTACAAGTCAAAATAACTTTTCTATGTGAATAAGTAGTAAAAAATTATAATAATTAATAATAATAATGTATGCATTTAGCAGACGCTTTTATCCAAAGCGACTTACAGTGCATTCAGGCTATACATTTTTTACCAGTATGTAAAAATGTAATTTATTGTAATTAAATTTTAATAATTTTAAATGTAATTTATTGCTCTGATCAAAGCTGAATTTTATTCCAGTCTTCAGTGTGATCCTTCAGAAATCATTCTAATATGCTGATTTACTGCTCAAGAAACATTTCTGATTTTTCAGCATTCTTTGGTGAATAAAAAGTTTAAAAAACAGCATTTATTTTGCAATAATACTCTAATTTTTGAACTTTTAATGTGTAAAAAAAATCTATTTAATTTAATTTTAGGAAAATCCCAGATGTACAAAAGCAGTGTAATTTAGTATCACTGATATACTAATAAAGTTTTAATATTTTTAATTCGATTTTATTTTTTGTTTGATTATTATTAGTTTTTAATATTTCTATACAGTTTTATTAGTTTTTAGTTTTTAAATGGTTTAGGTAAATGTTTCCTAACTAGAAATAAATGATTTTTGTTTCAAGTAATGAATGTTTTTTTATGGTTTAAAGTTTTAGTTCTAGTTTTATTTAGACAAATTGTAATATAGGGATGCACCGATGTATCAAACAATTCATTATGCATAACACAATTTAAAAATAGCTCTATTTGGGGATCTATTTGACCCTCTGAATCACTCTTAGTTCATGTCAGGGTTGCCAGATCCGTGGTTGTCCCTTCACCAAACATTATTTACACCGCACTCCCCCATCCAATAATCGCAGAAGCTTTGCTACTTTTAATGAGAAACAAAATCTCAGCTCTCAAATTCTGTCCATTTTGTCACAAAATTCTAAAAATAAATGTGTTTTTTATGTGTTTTGTGTTTTTAATTTGTTGTGACAGATCGTTGTAGCAACTGTAGTTCAAGCGGCATGTGGATCGATAATCTCTTTCTGTTTACTACTAGTTACAGCACGAAATAAACATGAAGGAACATCAGAAGTTGTTGAAAGAAAAAATTTATCACGTCTCAGGTAACTGATCATTCAGTGTTTCAACCACCAAAAGATGTCAAATAAATCAGCTTGTGAATATGTAACGTTGCATTTAGCCTACCTCAGGAAAGTTATCCAGTGCTCACACTTTGTTAGTTAACAATAAAAACACTAGAGGGTGCTTATTTACTGTTAATTGTATATGTATGTTTGAACAAATCTGACATGAAGGCAATCTTTTATGATGTGCAACCGAGTTTTAGACAAATGTTTCAGTTTTTGTTTGAGCGTGATCATTATATCCGTTTAGTATAATAGTTCATTTCTAATAGTCTAACTTCTAATATACCAAACGAGAGGGTTCCGGTATAGTTTACAGCATTAGGGATGGTACCCAAAAATGAAAATTACCCCATGATTTCCTCACCCTCACCTCCTAGGTGTATATGACTTTCTTCTTTCAGACAAATACAATCGAAGTTATATTAAAAAAATGTGCTGACTCTTCCAAGCTGTATAATGGTAGTGAATGGCTGTTGAGATTTTGAAGTCCAATAAAAGCTCATAAATCCATAATAAAAGTGCTCCACACGGCTCCAGGGGGGGTTAATAAAAGGATTCAATGTAATCTCTAGCTTCCATTAACTGTTGTACGTGTGTTCACGAGACAGTGGCGTTCCAGCGGATGACGTTGGATGTAGGCGTAGCGTAAGAATATGCTAGTCTTGCAAGAGCCAATTTTTTTGTTAACAGCAAAGGAAAACCAGTCTCCTCTTGGCTTATATTGAAATCCTCCGATATTTTTCTTTACAAATCCTCATTTTGCACTTCTAATTCGTGACCGGTGTTTTGTTTGGCTATCTATGTCATCCGCTGCAACGCCACTTTATCAAGTACACGCATACGACAGTTAGCAGAAGCTAGAAATTATGGTTTATAAAGTTTTAAATATGGACATTTTATCAATTAGATTCAGGAGGCCTTTATTAACCACCTGGAGTCATGTGAAGCACTTTTTTTATGATGGATGGACGCACTTCATTGGACTTCAGAATATCAACACCCATTCACTGCCATTATAAATCTGGGAAGATCCAGGGCATTGTTTTAATATAACCTAGGAATGCTTGAGGGTGAGTAAATCATGTGGTGAACTACCCCTTTAAGCAAATCCAAATGATTGGTATCGGCAGATGTCCTTCTGAATAAGCGGTTATATCAGTATCGAAAGACAAATTTATAAGTGGCGCATGCATTCCTAATGATAACCCTGTATGTTTTTTATATGATAATGACTGTCGAGTCTATCTGACTCTCGATGATTTTCTCCAGATCTGTACCTCTGAGAAACCAGTCATTCCAAATGTCAAACACTTCAGTAACGAAATTGCCCAATTCAATGACACAAGCCCACAAAACTCCCTCCACGGCTCCTTTCGGCTCACGGAGCAAGCTTAATCACGAAACATCTCCTGGAGGCAGAAAAAAATCCCAGATCTTTAAATATCCTCTGTCATGCGGCTCCCCGCGAGTGACAAACATTGGCAGGCCTGCGAGGATCCAGACAGGAGGGCTGTTTATTCCCATTCATCTCCAAACAAGACACCTCATGCTCTGTGCTGGAGATCTGAGTGTTGGCCATCCTTTAATGTCATTTTCTTAATTAGGATCAGCGGTGTTACTTCATTTAAAGAGTGCTGTCTCACCGCCGCCGCCGCCGCGCTGACAGATGATGATGGACACAGAAGGATGTAAATGCGAGGCAGATTGGCTCCCTCAGGCTGAACACATGAAATATGGATGGGTTTGGCTCTTCCTCTTTACCTGCCCGATCACTTCACGCTGCGGGCGGAAAGATTGGAGCAGAGGCGGGTGTGTTTCGATGGACCGGTGACAAAGCAAGATTTGCCTGCGATATAAAACAAAGCGCTGGTTTGTTATTGAGGGCCAATTTATCTTCGTACTGTCAGTGCATTTCCCAATTTAGTTGTCTGTGGCATTGACGGCCTGTGGTGTTTGTGAATGATTCCTGGCGTGGAAGGTGTTTTCTGGGAAATAAACCTTCATGCAAGGGTTGGGCGGGTTGTGAGTATATAACATGCTGTTTTCATACTGAGAACAACTGGGTTACGTGCAGCTGGTGTTCCTGGATCTGCAGACGTGCTGAATGTGAGCTGGGATGAAAACACTTCTTTAGAAGCATACACAGTAGTCTCAGTCATTATGGGACGTGCAGATGAAGATGAGTTTGTTTCTTCATCAGATTTGGAGAAATGTAGCACTGTCTCAGCAATGGATGCTCTGCGGTGAATGGGTGCCGTCAGAATGAGAGTCCAAACAGCTGATAAAAACATCACAATAATCCACAAGTAATCCACACCACTCCAGTCCATCAGTTAATGTCTTGAGAAGACAAAAGCTGAGTGTTTGTAAGAAACAAATCCATCAAGACGGAAGCGTTATTATGGATTATGGACTCGTATTTTAGCCAAAAGCAATGGTTTGACGTTAAAAACGTTTTAATGATGGATTTATTTTCTTACAAACACTCAGCTCTCGTCTTCTCAAGACATTAACTGATGGACTGGAGTGGTGTGGATTACTTGTGGATTATTGTGATGTTTTTATCAGCTGTTTGGACTCTCATTCTGACGGCACCCATTCACTGCAGAGCATCCATTGCTGAGACACTGATGGAATACTACATTTCTCCAAATCTGATGAAGAAGCAAAGATGAGGACAAATTTTAATTTAGGGGTGAACTATTCTTTTAACTACAAGAACCTGCTTTGTACTCCCGTGCTGTTATTTAGATTTTTTTTTTTGGCAATTTGGCAACAACTTTGGAGTAACTTTAGAGCATTACTGGAGAAATGGCTGCTGAAAATTCAGCTTTGATGACAGAAATACCTTTAAAAACATTACAGCCTTTTTTTTTTTTTTTTGCAGTTACATTGTAGCATATTGTGTAAATTCATTAATTTCTGAAATTAATAGTGATCAAGCTAGGGAAATATTTGGGGTTGGTATCTTAAAACCAATAATGTTCTCATTTCCAATAAAATGTCACAGTCATGAATACCCTTTAATTTGTCTGCTTAATTTGTCCATCGGTTTAAACTGTCTACCATTTCTTAACAAAGTGATATTGATTCTCTTTAAATAATTAGTTCAGTCTGCTGTGTTAAAGCCTCCCAGTCGATGATTTTAAACTGGGTTTTTCACAACTAACTATCCTGTTATTTTAATGGCACACCCTGAGGTTGCGTCAGTCCTCACTCAAGATGTTCAGACTGACAGGAGTTTATTAATTTTTTGTTCCCATTACAATGTTTCCTCAAACAAATACATCCCACATTGCCTCCGTAGAGGGCAAGTAAGGTAATGCGTCTCCGAAGCAGGTACGTGAAAGAATGCAGTGGGTAGCAGCTCCTTCAGCAATCAATCACACCGAGCGCAGAGGAGCTGCTGTTGCAGTGTGTTATCAATGTGCCAGCAGTTAAAGCGGCTCATCAAAGCCTTTTATTCCTGCTGGAGGCCAGATACTCTCCTCAACCTGGATCCTTCACTCAAACACGCTTCCTCTGCAATGTTTGAGGAAAAAATGCTTGATTGTGAGAGGTTCGGGTAATGATATATTTGGATCGAAACTCCCGAGGCGTGAAATATCATATGGATAACTGTTGATGGCCAAATTGTAGTGGATCTTTCCCGAATGTCAGTCTACTGTCTGAGATGTCTGGATATTTAAGTGAGGTAAAATGCAAGAGGGAAAGAAAAGAAAGAGAGTGTAGTTCATAAAGAGTTTGTCCTCATTTGACACTTGAGAGCCTGAAAGTTTTTTGTTTTTTTCCCCTCTCTGGAACGATATGTGAGAACAAGGAATTAAACAGTTAAAGTTAACAACAAGGCACTGTTAAAGTTAATCTCTGGTCACAGGGGTAAAATAAGGTGAAGCGTCTCATGAGCAGCTCAATGTTAAAAGACGCTCAGTAGCTGCTGCGTTATATATATGTTTTAGATATTTTAGAATTAAAACGGTTAGTAAATGAACTTTTTTTTTAGATTATAAATTGAAGAAACAAACAAATAAAAATGTTTTAAAATTATTAAATGTATTGTTAATCTTTCATTTGTTTTCAGTCTTATTTTGTGTTATTTATTTCTTGTTTTATTTATTGCTTGAGGCGTGACTCACTAGCTTAAGTGCACTGTGAATGAAACGTCCTTTGTTCTGTTCACATTTTTGGCAGGACTAATGAGGGTCTTGTAGCCCTTAGTTAATCAGCATTAGTGTTTTTGCATTAATAGATTTGCAGTTTTACTCACAGGCTGTGGTGTTATGGAAAGCTCCATGTGTTCTACATAAGATAAAACAAAATTTTAATGCACAGGACATTTATTCATATATTGCACATCATTTAGTTTACAATTTCATCAACATGTGCTTTACTCCAGATTGCAAAACAATAAATATCTCTTTATTGAACAAGGAGAAACATATTTTGTGGGAAATCATAAAAGTACACTCTAAAAAATGCTGGTTTAAATACAACCCAGTGCTGGGTAAAATAGGGACAAACCCAGCAATTGGGTTGTTTTGACCCAACCGTTTGATTTTGTGGGAAATCATAAAAGTACACTCTAAAAAATGCTGGTTTAAATACAACCCAGTGCTGGATAAAATAGGGACAAACCCAGCAATTGGGTTGTTTTGACCCAGCGGTTGGGTTACTACTCAGAAGGTTGGGTTAAACATTTAACCCAACCGCTGGGTCAAAACAGCCCAATTGCTGGGTTTGTCCCTATTTTACCCAGCACTGGGTTGTATTTAACCCAGCATTTTTTAGAGTGTAGTTTGTTTTCTTTAAAATTTTATAAATGTATCTATACAAATGCAGCTGAAATGGTAAAAAAAAAAAAAGGTTAATACTTGTTCAAGTCAATCTCTTCAGCATAGTTTAAACCACATTCTGTTTATTTTTTATAAGTAAAATAGTGCCGTTTATATGTATTCCCTTATACACTGTCACTAAAATATATTCAATTTAAAAATAAAGAAAATGGCAAAACTGAAAATCATTAAAATTACATTTGTCTCAAAATATAAAAAATGCTGGGTTGTTTCAACTAACCCAACTTTTGGGTTAAAACTTTAATTAAAAAATGTAACCCAACAGTTGGGTTAGTCCATATTTGACCCAACGTTGGGTTGAAACAACCCAGCATTTTTTTAGAGTGCGTAATTATAATGATTCTCATTTGCTACATATATCTATATAATAATAATAAATAAATAAAAAACATAAAATATTAGATGAAATTATGGCAATCAGCTGTACGCGATTGCGTCTTCGTGCACAGAGATTTTCGCCTTTAGTGTTTTAAAAGAGAATCAAATGCATCTTTAGTGCATCTTTAGTTGTGTTGTACCCTTATGTCTTTACTTTTTTAGTGTATGTTAAAATGTACCGACAGCATTATCGATGGATCTGTTTTTTCCCCTTTGTTATGTTTATTCGCATACTTAGACTCCTTGAATATTGGCATTGGCGATTAAAGAAAGTATAACATGGTGGATTTGACTTTGCATTTGTGTGACATGATTAGATTTTATGCCATATATCTGATCCGTAATGATAAATTCCACGATAAAGGTTTAATTTAATAACCCACATGTCAAACCCTTGTTATAGCACGTGTATTTAAACTTAGACATAAAGTTGATCTTTTCTTACCTCGCACATTTTGTCCTGATATTGCTTTATATTGCTCAAGTATGATGGAGGTTTGATCTGTGATTGGTTAAACGGGTGTGTATTACTTAAACATTGTTATTTGAAAACTGACGCTCTTGCTTTTGGGTTCTTGTGTGGCACGCTGAATGCTCACTACGCGAGCGCGTATCACGTGGATAAAGGGTTAAAGCAGCAGCCTAGAGCACTTTCAAAGAGAGGCAGGTGTCCCAGTACCAACCCAAATCTGGACCAGATGTTTTTAATCCTCTCTCTAGAACTGCAGAGTAATTCATAACTGTCATAGCGCGTAAGGCGAGTTTTGTGGTCAGGAGAATAGCCTTTGTTGCTCAAGTCAAAACTATTAAATAGTATAAATACAGAGATCTAAACTCACTTTTCACTCACAGTATTCTGAATCACTGGGAGATTTTTTTTTATTCTTGTCTCCTGCTGCTTGGAAGCTCGAGGCGCACAATTCTGGCTCAGCCGTTTCAATAAAATTAGGTTAGTAACTCCTCAAAATAAGTCCTCATTTCTTCCCTCCAACATGTGGTGGATGCTGTTTCCTCGCTGGATCTGGTTCGTCTCGGGACAGCTTTTGCTGCTATTTGTGGACAGGCAATGCGCGAAAGGCATGACTTTGCAAAGAGTTGCGTATTCCCACGCAGGGATCTGTCCAAACGACATGAACCCAAACTTGTGGGTTGATGCAATGAGCACCTGCACGAGAGAATGTGAATCTGATCAGGTTTGCCTTTTCATTTCATTGAAATTAGTTGTATATACTCATATGTCATGTATATGTACAGTTTATATATATATATATATATATATATATATATATAAATATGAATATTTCCATTTAATTTATTTATATGTATATATACAATAATACAATAGTATATATTACTTGCATGCATGTTTAATTTATTTATATGTATATATACAATATTTTATATGTATATATTACTTGCATGCATGCATGTCCATTTCCTTTATATATATATATCTAGTATATACAATATTTTATATGTATGCATTACTTTTATATATATATATATATATATATATATGTGTGTGTGTGTGTGTGTGTGTGTGTGTGTGTGTATGCATGTCAATTTTATTTATATAAACATATATATATTTATTACTTTATACAGCATGCATGTCCATATATATATATATTATAACAATTTATTGTTATGTATACTTCTTCATTCGTGTAATCATGATTTTTAAGGGAATACAACTGAAATGCATGCAAAATGATGCATTCTGTCTTTGCTTTGTTCAGGAATGTGAAACGTTCGAAAAGTGCTGTGCCAACGTTTGCGGCAATCGCAGCTGTGTGGCGGCCCGCTACATCGACGCTACGGGCAAGAAAGGGCCCATGGGCATGCCAAAGGAGGCATCCTGCGACAAGTTCATGTGCACTCAGCAGGGCTCCGAGTGCGACATCTGGGACGGCCAGCCCGTGTGCAAGTGCCGCGACCGCTGCGAGAGAGAGCCCCACTTCACCTGCGCCTCGGACGGGATGACCTACTACAACAAGTGCTACATGGATGCGGAAGCGTGCTCCAAAGGCATCTCCTTATCAGTGGTGACGTGCCGCTTCCACCTCACCTGGCCCAACACTAGTCCTCTCCCGGCAGGCACCACCGCATTGCCCACCACCACGCTGCAGCGCACCACTCCTGTAGACGTGCACGCTCCCGTCCTGGTGAACAGCCCATCGCAGCAGTCTGTGTTCGTCGGCAACACGGCCAGCTTCCTTTGTGAAGCCGCTGGCCGGCCAAAGCCAGAGATCACCTGGGAGAAGCAGATGGACGGGCAAGGAAAAGTAGTCTTGAAACCCAATCACGTGCATGGGAACATCGTGGTCACCAACATCGGCCAGCTGGTGGTCTACAACGCTCAACTGCAAGATGCCGGCGTCTATACATGCACGGCCACCAATGCGGGCGGATCCATCCAAGCGCGTTTCCCACTATCCGTAGTTGAGCAAGAGCCAGTCACCAAGTCGAACTCCACTCGTTTCCCAGCAGAGGAATGCTTTAAGGTGCCTGATAGCGAAGACTGTGGGGAGGAAAAGCTGAGTTGGTTCTACGACCCCCAGAGGAACAACTGCTACACCTTCACATACGGCAACTGCAGCAAAAACAGCAACCACTTTGACGCTTACGAGACCTGCATGTCGACCTGTCGGGACGAACTCGCCGCTCCTTGTAACCTTCCCATCTACCAGGGACCTTGCAAGGCCTACGAACCTCGCTGGGCTTACAGCGGATCCCAGCGCCAATGCCAACCGTTCGTATATGGCGGCTGCAAAGGCAACGAGAACAACTTCAAAACCAAAGAAGCGTGCAAGGATGCCTGCCCGTTCCCGAGGAACCATCGCTGCAAGCCGTGCAAGCCGCGGCACAAGATGGTGACCAGCTTCTGCAAAAGCGATTTCGTGATTCTGGGACGTATGACGGAGCTGACCGAGGACCAAGATTCAGGCCACGCTCTGATCACCGTGGAGGAGATTCTGAAGGATGAGAAAATGGGGCTGAAGTTCTTTGGGAACGAGCCCTTGGAGGTGACGTTGCAGAACATGGACTGGGCCTGTCCGTGTCTGAACGTCACCGCCTCCGACGGTCAGATCATCATCATGGGGGACGTCAACAACGGCATGGCCGTCCTGCAGCCCGACAGCTTCATCGTCCTTTCCAGCATCCGACGCGTCCGTAAGCTCCGCGAGGTCATCAATAAAAACACCTGTGACATTTTGAAAGAGTTCATCCAGTAGGACTTTTTCCAGATGTCTGGCATCACATAAAGTAACGATTAAATCGTTGTTCTGGGGTTCTAAGAATCGGTCTTTTATGTACAGCTTTTGTACCCAGACTGTTTGCTTTGACAAGGTTAGACATGTTTCTACAGCTTGAATAGAAATGCTCACATCAACTTGGAAGGTTTTTATAAGAGGTGCCCTTACAGTTTAAAGTAAAAGAACATTGTGGACATTAATCAAACCCATCTGCTCACCCAAAAATCCCACAAATGCTGTGTCATCTGACGATTTTGATAAATTAATGTTTTTGTTTTTTTCTCTCTGTGCTTGGTTGACCTGTTGTATTATAGAGTTAGATTTGCTTAATACACTTAGATAAGTTGTATAATATTGAATATAAGATCAATTTCAGTAGGAGAAATAATCCGTCTTTAAGGCTCACTTGTGTATAGAACTGAGTGTATATGATTTAGCACAGACTGCATTTATTTTAAGCTATTTATTTTGATTTTTTTTAACCGAAAAGCTGACTGTCATTTCTTACAAGCACTTATGTATTTCTACAATTGTCTTTTTATTATCTTTCTAGTTGTCTGTCATGATTTGCATTGTGAAGTGACACCAAAATAAACATTTGAAACTCTAATTCTTCTACTTTTTCAAGTGCACAACACCAATTACACAAACATTTTCTTAGCCAAATCTGCTTTCATAAAACAAGCAGTATTTAATCATTTGAGTTTATCTTCAATGCAATTTTGGCTTGAACTTCTTTACCTTGTCCAAACATAGTTAAGGTTTTTTAGTAAGGCAAGACACTACAAATGAAAAAGCGCAAAAAATCACTAATACACAGTTGAATGATTACATTAATTTTTTTTTGTGTGTGTGTGTATATACAAGTTTTCCTGAAATATTGTTAAATATGCGACCTAAATAAATATGCACCAAGTTTAACAAATTTCCAGAAGATGTATCTAAACATTGGATAAAGCCAAGTTCAAAAGTTTTATTTCATTTTGTTGACATATTAAAGGTTTTTACTGAGATTTTGGATTACTCTTTTTATCAATCCATAAATAAAAATATATATACTGCCAGTAGTCAGAAAAAAAAATTTTCACCATGTTTTCAGGAATGAAATGTTAAATACAGTATATAACAAGTGAATGATATATGAAAAAAACCCTTCAGTAAAAATCTTCAGAATATAGACAGAATATACATTTTGGTGCATGCAAGTGCTGCTGAAGTGGAGGAAAAAAATATATATTCTGAAAACGTGTTTAAAGATTGCAATTGAATTCTACCGATGCAACTAGATGAAGTGCAATCAAACAAACACTAGGAAAAGCCAAACAGCCCAAAATTTCAAAACTGACAAATGACAAAAAAAACAAACAATGCATGTGCCTCTAATGTTTTGCCTTATAGCATTGCATTTGAGATGTTGTAGATGTTTGCCTCCAGCATGGACGGGGCCCCTCGGCTCATTCCAGCCCAGACGCAGGGCCATGCTGAGATACGGGGGGGAGCTAGAAGATGAAGAACTGTTTGGATATCAGCTTTGACCATTTGGGACTTCCTCTAATGTCCTGACAGATGGTTTCCTTATAGTTTTTCAGGGTGGGCTTCAAAAGACGCCTGCCGCAGGTGGTGGAAAGCAAACCCGTGACCTTAAAGGCAGGGAGTGGCAGAATAGAAAAATATCAAAAACGTTTTTTTAGCTGCCAGACGCTCAGTAGACCGATCGAGGGGGCCGAAGGGAAAGATCGGTAGAATTATGTGGGAATCCGTCCAGTTCGATGTCATTCAGAATTACAGCTCACGAGTAAAACTTGAGTATTTTGACGACAGTTTTTAACGTCCTTCTGTTAGAAGAGAGAGATTGGGACGTGTCCTGGGATGCCCTGAAGTTTTCTAGGTATAGTAATAACTTGCGATGAAGCAGGGAATACCTTCTCTCACCCAAAGTAAACATGTTGGCTTCCCTTAGTACTCTGAATGTTCCTGTTGTAAATAAGGCAGCGTTGAAACGGTTCATTGTAGCTGCAAATCCTCCTGGCATCATAAAAGAAAATTTACGGCGCTATGTGTGTCGTTCCGATTCAGATTAATGGGAACCTCACGCATGTCTCTGATCTGCCAAGTGTGTGCTGAGTTATGTAAACCTTGTTCAATGAATTTCACCTGGTGGTTCCTGTTCCCTGGTTTCTGCTTCTTCGATCTGGCCCCACAGACTCGATGGACCCACAGCGTCGTGTCCCCATTTAACATCGAATCATAAAGCAGATGTTTGCCAAGGTAATATATGCATATATATTACAATCTAAATGAATATTACAATCAGCAAACATCGCCTTGCTAGTTAAAAGTTGCCTAATTGGTTGATAATTATAGGGAACAGTACTGGTTTCAATGAAAGTCAAATTTGGAGCCATAATTACTATTCGAATAATGTTGTTTACACACTGGGATATTATCCAAAAATGTTACCTCAAATAACACTGTGGAGTTTATTCAGAAACACAATGTGTAATGGTATGCATTTATTTACATGTTTGGCATTAGAAATGTTTGGCCAGAGAACAAAAAAGACACAACTGCCAGACTGTGTGAGGTTTGATATGCACAGCATGTGCCTGTGCTTTGATTTTTTTTTTTAGATCAAAAAGTTATTAGGGTTTTTTAGGTATTTTCATATATAGTAATGTTTTTTTTTTAATGCATGCCAGTGCATTGTTTGAGACTCAACCATACATTCAAAGCAACCGACATATTTTTCTTTTTAAAGCCTCACATATAAAATTCAGAATAAAAAAATAAAAAAATTAATAAAAATGCATATGTGCTTTGCATCATATTTGATGCATAAGGCTTTTATGGCTCATAGTCTGACATAGTGAGAATATGGAGGGAAAAATCAGCTCTGTTTTATTCAGAGACTCAAACTGAACAAAAATCTGCTATTTGGTACAGATGCTGATATTTATATGATCAAATTCCGATGCTTGTAATGTAAATCAATGAGATCTTTATAACAGTACAGCAGATACTTACATAAAATGATATGTCAGTCGTCACTCTATATCTCCAATATGATATTTAAATGATCATAACATATAATGCAATGCAATTCAATGATGATTGAGAGATGAACAAAAAAACATTCCTCAATAGATTTGAGATGTTTTGAGGATTGGGAAGGTCATTCCTCCTGATGGAGGACGTTTGTACAATTATACTAAAAGACCTTTCTTGCTAAACAAAGTCTAAACTATCAATCAGACATCAGAAGGCATGTAGTAGATTGTGAATAACAGGTTTAACAGCAAAGCTGTTGACTATTTAGATGCTTTAGAATACACATGCACACAATATGCAGCTTTAAAGGGTTAAACTGTTCTGTAATAAACAATAAGATATGAAGTTACCTGGCTCAAATCAGAATACTGCCTGCTTTGACAACACATTACTTGAAAAATGCTACATATACAGTACTAGATCAGTCAGTTGTATTCTTCTGAATGCTCATTCAACCAAACTGTCTTTGCTCTGCTTTTGCTGTCACTTATGACTGGAAACAACAGCAGGAAATGAACACTTAATTTGCACAATTATTTCTCTTTACCAACTTTAATTGATTTTAACATTTCTCATTTTCAATTAAAGCTTAAAATAACTCATCTAAAACTTTAAAATAAAAATTGGTAAAACTATAAAGACATTTAAAAATGAAAAAATGACTAAATCTTTAACTAAATTGAAAGTGAAAACAGAACATATAAAAATGAAATCTAAAATATTATATCAAGATTGATCGGTTTTGCAAGAAGATTGCTGGAACAATCGGTTATCGGCAAAAATCCATGCTGATAGTTTTGCTGGGTTGCTCCGTTGCTGGAGCTGCTGAAGGGTCTGCTGTCATTATACAGTGCGAGAGCGGCCTCTAGAGGCGGAAACACTGACAGCACGTGCTGTTTGTTTTGACAAGTGAGGCTGAGCGCTGCCTGGAGCGGGAAACTTCAGATGCCAATTCAAAACATCGACAAAGAAATGTTGTGTATACAGCCACATGTTTATCATTGTAAATGAATTCATTTGTTGACTAGATGCTGCATTAGTGGAGAAAATACAGTAGTATGTTTACTGTTAAAGGGGTCATATGATGCCCATTTTCCACAAGTTGATATGATTCTTTAGGGTCTTAATGAAAAGCCTGTAACATAGTTTGGTTAAAATTTCTCAATGGTAGTGTAAAAACACCTTTTTTTTTACCCTGTCAAAAACAGCTCTTTTCAGATCAAGCCGTTTTTGTAGCATTTTCCTTTAAATGTTAATGAGCTCTGCTGACCCCGCCCCTCTCTTCCAAGCTGCTCTCAGAGAGACTGTTTACTTTAGCCGCATTCATCGTGAAACTTGCTAATTAGCACATTATTAGGAAGGGCGATTTACAAAGATTCATTACAAAGCATTATACTCACTTCTTCTGTAGATGAGACTGGATCATGAATGATTTGCGCGAACATACACGCGTTTATGTAGATCGGGGACGCATTTCCTTCAGAAACAAATAATCCTCTGCGTCTTCAGCGGCTCAGATGTCGGGAGTAAACGACGCCTGCTGTGTTCATTATTACATCCAACAACAGAACACCTCAATCGCTTGTTAGGAGTCATTCTTGTCTACATCTGCTCCGGCGGTGAAACAATGGCGGACTGATGACAGCTCACTCAGGGGCGGAGCTAAGGTAAGACGCCAGTCCTGTGCTGAAACGCTACTGTCAATCAAACTATCGTGGGAGGGGCCTGTCTGTGTGAGGTCACACAGACAGGCATCTGAGATCGGCTCGATTTGAGAAAGAGGAAAACATTTAACCAGATTAAAAAAAAAAACACTGGGTGGATTTTTATCATTATAGGGTGGTTGTGTACACACACTCCCAACACACATTTCAGCTCAAACTACTTGTAAAAGTGCATGTAGCATCATCCTATGACCCCTTTAAAGCTGTGAGGAGGCAAACATTAGCAGCACCTCAAGCGGTTAAAACAATATGAACAAAACACACGCGACCCAAATGTTTAACGTCACTGTTGTTACCATCTATTTGCGTTAGTTCATATCCAGCGGGTGGCTTTGCAGCGAAGTTTATTGCTAGTGAGGCCAGAAATAAAACTGATACTTTCATGCAGATACAACCTATCAGTACAAACCTTTTTTATCGTCACCGTCTGTAACACATCATTTAAATAATCGCTAAGGTTCTAAAATCGATCGATTTGTACATTGGTACATAGTTCACATTAACCCTTTTTTGAGTTCCAACCATGATAAACTCAGGTCTACGGTTAATAAATGCAGTGCTAGATTGTTAATCTCAACATGATCTGTTATCATTACTTAATGCACTATGAACTAACTCGAGTGATCAAGGTATAATTAACAATGTAATGATATGTATTTATATTTAAAAAGTATACAGTACATTTTCTTGATTCAGAATTTTTTTTTCTTGCAATAAAGTTAAGCACTATTTTAGTTATGTGTTATGTTTGTTGTCATTCAGTATCCATTTAAAAACAATATTGTTAATTTATCGGTTACCGGCCAGTGTGGTAGTTATTGCTACTGTATAATAACAGTATAGTTACTGTTATTGGTAAAATCCACTATTGGTCAGCCTGTAAAGATAATAAAATAGCATGTCCGTCAGTGAATATTGACAGCTGTAGTTTGTTTATAATTAACATATACTCTGTGTAATTTGTGTATTACCGATAATTTCAATTGATTTAACTTCTGATGTAGTTTATAGAATTTATTTTTTATTAATTCACATTTGTTCCCCATCCTTTCGCCAAAAACACTTCCAATACAGTGTTGTGAAAAAGAATCAGGTTAAAAAAATCTTGTGTGATTTCAGTAGGCCTACATCAAGCATGTCGTTTTATTACATGATGATATTAGGAGAGGGTCTGCTGGACTATGCCATGTTCTGATCACATCAGTAGATGTCAGTGTCGTACAGACTGTGTTCTTCAGTGATTAGTATTTCTTTAGAATTGAATAGAATTCTATTATTCTAATCAATAGAATTGATTAGAATTGCCCTTTAGCATGCAGCCTGTGCACTGGAATACCCAATGTTTTAAAGATTTCATTCTTTCATTTTACATACAGGCTATAGAATGATGTGATATGAAACATGACATCTGTATATCTGTAAAATTAACATGGCAGATCTCGGATCAGCTGGCATTTATATTAGTCTTTAATATATTTGTCCGTTTAAATAATTAGGTTTAATAATTACATAATATATATCTACATATAAAAATTGTTTCAATATAATGTAATATAAGAATGTTCATAAATATATATTGTTATCTTATTTATAATTATATTAAAACTTTTTTAAAGCCTTAATATATAGTCAATAAATAAACAAATATACTGTATATGAATAACTATAAATCATTATATCTAATTTATTAATTATATCATGCAAAAAATTCAAGCTTTAGTATAATGTAATATAACAAGTTAATAAATATATAATTAAAAATAAATAAATATTATTACACTGAAATTGTTTTAAGGTAATTTTTTTAAGGTAAGTGGTTGCAATCTATTTATTTTAGCTACATTTAAATAAACACATTTTGCTGAAAGTTAGTCATCTACATTTGTTTATTTAAATGTAGCTCAAATAAATTGATTGCAACCACTTACCTTAAAAAATGTCAAATGAAAAAAAAAATAATAATTTCAATGTGCATTAATTGTACCCTGTATTACTAACTGCGCATATAATGAGATTTAATAATTGTACCCTGTGTTATTCACTGAGATTTAAGCCATATTAAAATGATGGTAATCATATGGTAATATGCACACAGATAATGCTTTACCCTTTCATTTCGCATGTCTCAGTGTGTTACCTAATATGACAATGTTTTGACACGGAAATCTCTCACTATGACCATCATATAAATGTAGACACGCGATCCTGCAATAACCTTTGCTCATATTTACAATCTGAACCACCATGTTTGCATGCAAACACTCGCAGATTGGAGCTGCAGTTCACCTGATGGCCGCTGGGTGGCGCTGCAGTGTCGTTCGGGTCGGACCACCTTCGCAAACCCATTATCTCTAAGCAAACGTCACCAAAACACAACCTTGCGGCATGTGAGAAGCCAGTTATTGAGTTTTATTTTAGGCCCAGCAGCGCGCACTGTAGTCAGGAATAGAGCGTGTCGGAGCAGGACCGTCATAATTCCAGTGGGACCAGGTCTAGGGTTAATCCAGCCTACCTCACAAAGACTATCAAAAGCTCTCAGTATGCAACACTTCAGGGTGTCTCGTTAGATCTCAAGCGCTCACGCTCTCGCCCTGAATGCATCCCTCGTCTCCTCTCTTATATACTCACTCATCAGGGTTTGAGCCACACGAGCTGCTCCAAAAATCCACTCACTGCCCGTGTTACTCCAATGACACAATCAGCTTTCAGCTTCACACACACATACAGGACGCACAGAAACAGAACCAGCACGACCAGCATGACCTCTAGGCCTGAACCGATATAATCAGTCAGCTGATTCAGATTCATTTGACATCTGATCGTTCTGTGCACCTTCATTCCAATCATTCTTCTGTAAAACATCCAAACATGCAGAAAAAAAACATCGAGTGGGATATTAAAAGAACAGTTCCCAAACACGAAGAATGGTTTAAAAACAGGGAGAAAAACAGATTGACCCTTGGGTAATGGAAACATTTTTGGGTAAACTTTTTAAGACTTGCTTACGACACATAGCCTAAGTTTATTTTTCCAAATCAGTTTTTAAAAATGTATTTTTCCCTCTTGCTTTAAGTATAAATCGTAGCACATGTAGTGAGATTTATGGTTAAAAGAATAGCAAAATCAACTATTCAAGATGAATTATTTGTAAACAAGTCTTAATATCTTGCATGCTAAAATAACAAAGTATGAAACTTTTTTCTTCTTCTTGTTTTTAAGCTTTAAATCAAAGCAAGTTTAGTGAGACTTATGCTTAAAAAGATCTGAACGTCAAAATATAACATAATATTAGAATTTAATACTTTATTCAAGATGAAAGCTGAAAACAAGTATAATGTAATATAAGAATGTTCATAAATATATATTGTTATCTTATTTATAATTATATTAAAACTTTTTTAAAGCCTTAATATATAGTCAATAAATAAACAAATATACTGTATATGAATAACTATAAATCATTATATCTAATTTATTAATTATATCATGCAAAAAATTCAAGCTTTAGTATAATGTAATATAACAAGTTAATAAATATATAATTAAAAATAAATAAATATTATTACACTGAAATTGTTTTAAGGTAATTTTTTTAAGGTAAGTGGTTGCAATCTATTTATTTTAGCTACATTTAAATAAACACATTTTGCTGAAAGTTAGTCATCTACATTTGTTTATTTAAATGTAGCTCAAATAAATTGATTGCAACCACTTACCTTAAAAAATGTCAAATGAAAAAAAAAATAATAATTTCAATGTGCATTAATTGTACCCTGTATTACTAACTGCGCATATAATGAGATTTAATAATTGTACCCTGTGTTATTCACTGAGATTTAAGCCATATTAAAATGATGGTAATCATATGGTAATATGCACACAGATAATGCTTTACCCTTTCATTTCGCATGTCTCAGTGTGTTACCTAATATGACAATGTTTTGACACGGAAATCTCTCACTATGACCATCATATAAATGTAGACACGCGATCCTGCAATAACCTTTGCTCATATTTACAATCTGAACCACCATGTTTGCATGCAAACACTCGCAGATTGGAGCTGCAGTTCACCTGATGGCCGCTGGGTGGCGCTGCAGTGTCGTTCGGGTCGGACCACCTTCGCAAACCCATTATCTCTAAGCAAACGTCACCAAAACACAACCTTGCGGCATGTGAGAAGCCAGTTATTGAGTTTTATTTTAGGCCCAGCAGCGCGCACTGTAGTCAGGAATAGAGCGTGTCGGAGCAGGACCGTCATAATTCCAGTGGGACCAGGTCTAGGGTTAATCCAGCCTACCTCACAAAGACTATCAAAAGCTCTCAGTATGCAACACTTCAGGGTGTCTCGTTAGATCTCAAGCGCTCACGCTCTCGCCCTGAATGCATCCCTCGTCTCCTCTCTTATATACTCACTCATCAGGGTTTGAGCCACACGAGCTGCTCCAAAAATCCACTCACTGCCCGTGTTACTCCAATGACACAATCAGCTTTCAGCTTCACACACACATACAGGACGCACAGAAACAGAACCAGCACGACCAGCATGACCTCTAGGCCTGAACCGATATAATCAGTCAGCTGATTCAGATTCATTTGACATCTGATCGTTCTGTGCACCTTCATTCCAATCATTCTTCTGTAAAACATCCAAACATGCAGAAAAAAAACATCGAGTGGGATATTAAAAGAACAGTTCCCAAACACGAAGAATGGTTTAAAAACAAGGAGAAAAAAAGATTGACCCTTGGGTAATGGAAACATTTTTGGGTAAACTTTTTAAGACTTGCTTACGACACATAGCCTAAGTTTATTTTTCCAAATCAGTTTTTAAAAATGTATTTTTCCCTCTTGCTTTAAGTATAAATCGTAGCACATGTAGTGAGATTTATGGTTAAAAGAATATCAAAATCAACTATTCAAGATGAATTATTTGTAAACAAGTCTTAATATCTTGCATGCT
Organism: Sinocyclocheilus grahami; assembly: GCF_001515645.1. Lineage (NCBI taxonomy): Eukaryota > Metazoa > Chordata > Actinopteri > Cypriniformes > Cyprinidae > Sinocyclocheilus > Sinocyclocheilus grahami. The sequence continues at coordinate 227,870 of NW_015505385.1, forward strand.
AAAATAACAAAGTATGAAACTTTTTTCTTCTTCTTGTTTTTAAGCTTTAAATCAAAGCAAGTTTAGTGAGACTTATGCTTAAAAAGATCTGAACGTCAAAATATAACATAATATTAGAATTTAATACTTTATTCAAGATGAAAGCTGAAAACAAGTCTTAATTTGTATATGTATATGTATATGTATGTATGTATATTATATGATATATGCAAAATTATAATTTTTTTCTACCCCATTGACATTTTTCCCCTTGTTTTAACCTTAAATCAAAGCAAGTTTAGTGAGAAGTATGTTTTAATAGTTTTAAAGGTTGGTTCTCTGAAAATCTAAAAGTCTTAAAACATCTTTTAATATAATATAATATAATAATTTATTCAAGATATTCTCAGAAAACTTCTTGATATATACTGTATATATATATATATATATATAATTTAACACTTTATTAAAGACTAATTAGGTGAAAACAAGTCAATGAAAAATGACATAAAACATTATGAAACTCAATTTTCTTTTCTTACCCCATTGATAAATTGTGTTATTGTTTGTTGTTTTCCTTTTTGAAGCATAAATCAAGCAAGTTATTGATATTTATGGTTAAAACAAGAAAATGGAAAAAGGAAGTTGGGTTAAAAAATATGCATTCAAGATTAATTATCTGAAAACAAGTCTTATAATATAATATAATTTAGTCTGTAGTTAATTTAACGTCACATTTATGTTTTGTCTACTTCTCTTGAAATGCTCATATAACGCAATAAAACGACTAAACTTATAGAGATGATGAAAAAACACAAATTGATTTAAACATTTCAACACAGTTTCTCTAATAAATACATCTTGTTGTAGCGATTAGATATTTGTACTGGGAAACAAGACCAAAATACTGATTTATTAAAGACTGATCAAAAGTATTAAACAGCCACTGTTTCTTCTGCTGGAATCCATCTTTATCGATCAGGTTGCTTCGCCTGCTGAAGCAGGTATTTCTGCTGGATTGCGAGGATGGAAACACTGACACTGCCGGCTGCAGGTGTGGATGAGCAGCAGCTGTATTTGGAGCGATCATGCTGATACACGGATACACCATCATCTTCATTACCTCAGCATGTCTTGGACATGTTTCACTGTTTTGCAAGAGAGATCATGCATGTGCTCCCGGCTCAGTTTTTAACACACAGTGATGACAGCACTGACACGCTGGACCAAAACCACGTATCATTTAGCAAAAGAATCATCCTTTTACCAAAACGAATTAAATGCTGCAATTAGGGATGATGGCTTTTTTTAAAAAAATAAATACTTGTAGGGTAATTGACACGATTCATTGTTTGTATAAGTAGCTATCTTGCGTGATATGCTGTACCATGTGTATGTTATGCCATTTCTGTGAATCAGTCATTTTACGGTTAGCTAAACCCCTGACACTCTCAACCTATTAAAACATCACCTCATAGAAAGCTTTCATTTAGACGCTTCGTTGTTTGCCATTTCAGAGTAATTTGTTCATTTTCAGCATAGCTAATCCTGTTACAAACTGATTTCCCAGGTACATTCTCACAGCCTCGAGTCCATGAAATGAAAGCAAACGTCTGCCAGAAGCATCCAGAGAGAGAAGACGAGACTTACAAGAGACGCTTTGAAGTCCAAATCACACCTGGTGTATCCCAGGTAATACATTTAGGTTATAAAAATGTAGTAACGTTGTTTGGAAATGTTTCTAAATGTTGAAATGTCCAGTTCCCTTTCAGTCGGTCACTCTCGACGTCACGTCGGTAATGACCGACTTTGGGATCTCGCCCGGGTTCAGACTACACAATATTTTTGTCGGTCATGATAGTCACTGAGTCAGATTACACGATTTTGACTCCTAAAATCTTGTCGTGTCGTGGACAAGAAACATGTCAGACTACACGCTGCTTCCCGACCATTCATCGCGTGCCGTCTTTTACGACTGACTTCCGAAAACAAGAGCATATTAAACATTGCCGAAGCGCTTCCGCTAGAGTTGGCCAGCATTTTTCTTTCTTTGTTCTGTCGTGGTAGTCCCTCGATGACACATCATACAGACAGTATACGAGTTTCGCCATGTTTGAAACCTGTGTATGAAAGAGCTTCTGTGCTGCTATTGGTCAACGTCACCAATGTGACA